>NW_012148496.1:1616812-1618789 GCF_000956105.1 Propithecus coquereli
TTTCCCCACTGGTTGTAAAGATTTGCTCTCTTTCCTATAAAGAATATAACACAGAATGTCTATACCTGGCAAAGGGGGTCAGGTACAACCATTACACTATGACTTTTAAAGGAATTTTGACAAACTACCCAGAAGAATTTTATGGTTAAAACTGTGTTTTAAAATTATATAGTCTTGGTAATCTGTTTAAAGCAGCAAGAAAAATGAGAGTACACCAAGAATTTTTAGGAAATTGCTCATATTTTAAAATAAAATTTTTAATGAATTCTATACTTAGCTGTATTTGGATATGGAATTTACCATTAATTTGTATCAATTGGATTAAAATGGGCCCAGGTTAGTTAACTTATCTTTGATAATGAAAATATTAAGTTCTGAAAAAATCGTTACCAATTTTTTTCCAGTCTCTGCTCAGTAGGAATATCAACCTGTTAAAGCTTTTCTCTCATTACTTTAACAAGATGTAAAGTACATAATGTGATGAAGTAATTTATATGAATATTAGTTGTTGTGCTTGTGTATAGGAAGTGT
This sequence comes from Propithecus coquereli, assembly GCF_000956105.1. Classification (NCBI taxonomy): domain Eukaryota; kingdom Metazoa; phylum Chordata; class Mammalia; order Primates; family Indriidae; genus Propithecus; species Propithecus coquereli. The sequence continues at coordinate 1,617,344 of NW_012148496.1, forward strand.
TTATTTTGCTGAGATATATAGGGAAGTTCCTCCCTACACTAAATACTTCCAGAGTGCTGTATATTTTGTGTGGTGTGTGTGTGGGGGTGGTGGGGGTGGTGGCTGTGCAAATTTTTTTAAACACTGCTTTTTCTGACTCCTTTTCTACCAGCCATCACATTTCACTCCTGTTATATTTTCCGTTAGTACCCTTTTCCTTTTAACATGAAAAATAGGTAACCAAGGTTGTTAAAATTGTGTAAGAAAAGCATGCATAATTTAGTGCTTAACCAAAGACCTGAAGAGGGAATAAACTGATGAGCTAAGATATCACTGTTTAAAAATCCCCAAACCTCCTCCCACATTACAAATGCAGCACATGTTTATTTTAAAAAGCCAGAAAATACAAACAAGAAGAAAAGGTCATTTACAGTTTCACCTACTAGAGATCATCATTGTTTCCTTTTTTTAGCTAAAGCAGGAAAGAGAAGCCACTGGAAGTATTTTAGCAGGAAGAGGTTTAATATAGGGTATTACAGTGAAAGAAGATTGGCCACGACTGATCCTACTTTGAGGAAATCAAGACGTGCTGGAGTCACAGGAAGCCACTACCCATGATCTCAGCCACCTGTAGCCCTGAAGTGAGTGATTGCCAGGAGCTTTGCCCGGAAGCCATGCAAGCATTAGTCTAACATCTGTCCCCACTTCTGCCAGCCACGGCTGGGGGTAGGAAGTGAATATGGCTTCCTCTCTCTAGTCTTCTAACTTGCACATGATTGCCTCTCATCCACAGAGCCTAAGCCAAAATCCTGCTGACAAAGAATCTAGGAAATGTAGTTTCCAGGCTTCTAGCCACTGTGAAAGAGCTTGAAAGGATAGGGATGATGTTAATTCTGTTATCAACAGGTACTTTTCACCACAACATCCTTCCAAATTCTTTCCTTAACGCACACAACTCTGCATACAATTTTACACTTAATTAGGACCATACATATGTGTTGTTCGGTAATTTGCTTTTATCACTTGATTTAGTGTAATGCACATCTTTCCGAACTCTGCTATTGTCTTAGTTCATTTTCTGCTGCTGTAACAGAATATCCAAGACTGGGTAACTTATAAAGAACAGAGATTGACAGTAAATTTCCAGATTTGCAGTTCTGAAGGCTGACAAGTCCAAAATTGAGGGGCTACATCTGGTGAGGGTCATCTTGATGCATCATCCTCTGGTGCAAGGTGGAAAGGCAAGAGGGCCCTCGAGAGAGAGCAAGAGGGGGCTGAACTTGCTTTTGTAACAACCCACTTGTGATAAGGAACCCATCCTGCGATCACAACATCAATCAGCTCGTGAAGACAGAGCGTTTATGACCTAATCACCTCTTAAAGGTCCCACTTTTCAACTCTGTTGCTTTGGGGATTAAGTTTCTAACACATGATCTTTGGGGGGGCACATTCACACCATAGCAGATA
>NW_012148496.1:1619884-1628414 GCF_000956105.1 Propithecus coquereli
GCATCATTCTTAAAGCTAGGTGATCTTGGGCCAGTTGCTTAGCTTTCTAAGCTTCAGTTCCTTTACCTACAAAATGGAGAAAATAACATTTACCTTCCTTATAAAGTTACTGTCAATATCTGCTTAGGTAATCCACACAAGGCACACAGTAAACTCTCAAGAAATGCTAAGTAGTTGTAGATGTGATTTCTGGTTCATCTTGGCACTCACTGCATTTATTAGGTGGGGGTATTCTATTGTCTTGCATTGTGCTAGACCAAGGAAGCCAGTCCAGTTTTGCTCTTTCTGTCCAGGAGAGATTGGGATTGGCAAAGGCTTTTGAGGTAGAACTAGCCTGGGACTCTTACTTAGTTGATGTGAAAATGATACCTTTCCCATTTGTGAATTACATTTGGAGTCTGAATTCACAAAGGTGTTTCACAAATATTAATTATAGGGAGTGAATAACCAGTACTTTCTGTGAATTTCCTTGGCTCTCTCAGAACTACATTGACATTTTTACCTCATTCCTTTGATTAAATGATACACCCTGAAGTTGTGTGTGTTATGAGGGCATGTTGATACCAACACAGCCTGTTATTAATATTTGCTGATTTGAGTGCTGAGAAAGGAAAAAAGCATTAAGCTATAGTAGGGAAGAATTTTAGGTGAGGAAAGAAACCACATAACCCATATAAAAATTAAAATGTTTCTGTCACTTGCATCAACAGAATAGGAGAAATTATTTTTAACACCAGCAAAATTGATTTAGGCTTTAAATTAGGATATTGCTGAAGTTGCTGATTGTTATAATTGTTAAATTAGGAATGAACTCATATTTCAGGTAGTATTTGGTCTAAATAGCGTTAATCATAAAATGAGCATCGGTTAGTCTTGAATAGTTTGATAGGCCTGCCCAGAGGTGGAGGGCAATGTTGATAGCCTCCTTTAGTGTGTTTTTTTTCCGTTGTTGTTTGTTTGTTTTCAGGTTTATTTTAAGGAATGGAGCCTTTGACTTGTAGTGTGGGCTTTGATACATGTCAGATTTTGCAACAAATAAAAAACCTTAAATGCGTGTCTTACATGTTTTGGTAAAGTGGCATTATGTAGGCTGTTTGTAATTTAAATAGTTTTAAATTCTGATTATAATAATTCCTACTTAAATAGTGACTGAGGCTCTCCTCAGGAGTGTAATAAGAAGTGCTTTTAAGCAGTTTCCATAGACAGTAGGCATTGTGCCACATTTGGGTGTTTCTGTTTGTCTGTCTGGCTTCTGTATTCCCTTGTTCTCTTCCTAGCTCCCTCTCTGCTTCCCTCCTGTTCTTATTTTCTTCTGGGGGAACAAAACAAACAAACAAACAAACAAACAAACCCATTCATTAAGGGTCCTGAGCCAGGTGCTGGTATTTAGACATGATCTGCGGTTTTATGTAAGACTTCCCAGTTATGGAGCTCACTTTGACATGGGTCCCTTGCTGGCCATTTTCAGCACCAAGAAAGTAGGCCTTGGGGAAGCCATTCTGTGATTAAGAGGCCTTGGCTTAGTTGTGGCTTCTGGCCACCATTACAAGCCTTCTGCCTTTCTGGAAGTGGCTATGAACAGGCGTTGCTGGAAGGTCTACTTCCCAGCCTTTCTGGGGGGTCATCAGTGGATGCATTAGTAGTAAGAATTTCATGGTTGGTGCCATGACTTCAGATGATCAGAAAATGATGAGCAACTTCCACTTTAGGAGATTTCCTTTTACAATATAGGAACGATTCTTTAGTAATATCAGCATTCTGGTGATGCCCTTGTCTTCAGTCCTTATTTAGTAGACTCTTCACTTGTGCTTAAAGCAACTCTACAGATATCAGCTTTTATGTAGTGCCTATATGGGTAGCCCTGCTTGACTTTGAATTTATATATTGTTTTTTCTCATTATTGAATGCATCTTTAACATTTCTGTATTAGAATGGAATACTTTATTTTTCTTTTATTTCTTAAGAAATGGCTTAGTTTTATAAGGAAGATTAAAGATTTCATATCTTAGAAAGCAATAGTGAAACAAGCAGCAAAACCTAATTATCTGAAATGACATACAAATGATTAAATTATTTCATAAAAATCAATAAAATCAATCAACTGAAAAATCAATGTGCTTTGTAAATATGCCTTTTAAAGTATTTTTCATATCATTGTGGTGAGTATATTGGCTCAGAGGATTGTAATCTGGGTGTCAATGTAAAATTTCATTTATAAAAGGTGTCCTGGATTTTTTTTTTTTTTTTTTTTGACGTCAAAGGCCTTTAGCAGCAGCCCCAGTGGACAGTTACCATGGGCCTACTATCTATAGGGCCTGCTATGACTCGGGGAAGCATTGCTGCTCTAGAGAGATTTCCAGTCTAGTCAAAGATTAACCCAAGACATGTCTAGAAAGAACAAATACATAAATATATGATAGCATATGTTAGTCATTAACTATGTGCAAACAGGACTTTAGAGAATTTGATGATGGGCACGATTTGAGATAGGAAAACTTCATTGAGAAAGTGGTACATGAAGTGAAGGTCGACCTAAGGTGAGTAGAGAGGAGCAGGAATTCTAGGTAGGGCTGACATATCAGGTTATTCAGTGCACAGAGGCACTATGTTTCAAGGGCTTCATTTCCTTAGCAGATATCACAGACTTTTATAACGTTTATGACAGTTTTCAGGTAGGTAATCTGTCTACTCCAGCCACTCTGGCTTCTTGATATCCCTTGAATATACCAGGCAGATGCCTACTTTCAGGCCTTTGGTTGAGGAGATATTGTGGCTCTGTTTTCTGCGTATGGATTTCAATTTGGGATATATCAGAGAGGAATTATAATAGGCAGCATCATTAGAGAGTACAGACGGGACATGTGCGCTTATTTGGGAGTCACTGAAGTCATGACCGAGATCATGTGTCTGAAAAGGAAGGTTGAGGATGGAACCCCAAGGGGTGACATTTACAGAACAGAAAGGGCAGGAGGCAAAACTGTCACACAATGGTCAGGGCGTAGGAAGAAATGCAGGAGAAAGTGTTGTCCTGAACATCACAGAAAGAGACAGTGAACATAGTGCAGAAATCACGCAGTGGTGAAGCAAGAAAAGAAGTAAGTTCAGCCATCAGATTTGGCAGTTGGAAGGTAATTTTTGTTCATTTGAGTACTGTGGATGATGGGGTGGGTACTGGAAAAGAACCGAGGAAATGAAGATATCACTCTTATGTATGATTGTTCGTGTTTGGTACCATACCTGCTGGACATCATTCAATCACATCATACGTATGTATTTATCTAGAGTAATAGCTCTGTATCTAGCGGTAATACAACATTCTTTAGCAAAATCAGCAGGCTAACTCAATTTTATAGCAAATAGAAATAGTCTCTTGAGGAATGAAGATTGGCACGAATGGGACATTTCGTTAGTGTCCACTTAGTGGCCTTGAGTGGAGACAACCCCATAAGCTCTTATTGGAACTGATTTCTGATGTAGAAGGCAGGGGAAAGTGATATATGGCAGAAAGTTCTAGAACAGGAACTGGGTAAGATAGGTTAGCACACTAATTTATGTACTCAAATGGAGGTGTTGACAGGAAATGTGAGTTTACCTTTATCTGTGCTTAGTTTGAGGTTGCTGGGGAATATTAGGAATTTCTGGTAGACGGATGGAGTTTTTGAACAAATATGGAGAGGAATCAGTTTTGTCAGTTTTTAATTGGAGTCATGAGATGGTGATGAAGATGCATACTCAGCTTCTGTAGTAAGTATCTTAGGTGCACACCTTCATTAGGCTCCATGCTGCCCTGTGAGATTGGTATTGTTATCATTTCTGTTAATATCTGAGTTGAGAGGGATTTCGTCATGTCTGGCATCCTACCCCTTACGAATGATAGAGCTGGAGGTCAAACGTGGGTCTTTCTGCTTCCAAAGCCCTGATCCTTAACCCATGTTCTGTTCCATGTTCTGCTTCCATTGTTGGATGTCACATTCGGGGGTGATTAGGGAGTCTTTGGGAGTGCGTAGCACATAACTGGCAAATATGGTATTTATTTTTCATGGTCTTTGTTTTATATTCATTACTTCAAAGATTATTTGGTCCACTTTGGTCAAACCTTTGGGACAGCTGCAGAAATTTCCTGCTGCCTGAATCCTTTTTGGAGATGCTGGTTTTCTTCTGAAAGATCTAAAGTGCTTTTTCTTATATACCAACTATTTAAATTTTTTAAAAAGTTAAAATATCCTGCTTCCCATCTTTTTTCTCAACTGCATATTCCCATGCCTTAACTTTGATTTTTCTTTGCTTTCTGTGTATCACCTTACGTTGTTGAAAAGGGGGGAGATATACCTCATGCTTTTCGTACTCACTGAAAACTGTTTCACACTGGCAGATGATCTCATTTCAGTTCTGCCTTTACAGTTCAGCCGAAGATGAGTTTAATAATCTAGCTGTGTTAGCCTTTGGGTTTTGTCCCTTAGTATAATAACATCAGTTTCCATAGCTGGGAAATGATTAAGTTGTCTATTTGGTTTGGCAAACATGGGTATGGGTATATATAAGCAAGTTGCCTTATTTCAGGAGATTCCATAAATATGTCAGTAAAGTTCTTTTTTAATTCTTTAATTTTGTTGGGATCCTAATTTTGTTGGCCTTCTCTCTCTCTTCCCTCTTTCTCCCCTCAATGTATAGATTATATCATAAGATTTATAACCTCATGGTAGGTGGCATTGTACTTGGCATAACTTCATAGACATTTTCTTGAAGGTTTAAACATGTAGGACCTCAGGTTATTATAAAAGATACAGAAGACAGGAGCAATCGTAATAGTCTACTTACAGATTAAGTGCATGTTATAGAGAAAAAAACCCCTACATAGATTATCTAGAAGTACTTCTGTGTGTGGCAATAGTGAAAGGGCAGGAAAGAGGGGATGTTACCAGAAATAGATAGTTATTCTTCGCGAATGTGAAACATCATACCACTGCTTACAAAAGCAATCATCATATTTAGACAAATGACACAGAATGAAAGAAGAGTAAAGCCAGAATAAGACTGGGGAGAAATATGTGGTTAACAATTACATTTCCACCCGTCACACTGATATTGTAAAATGATATTTGCACATTCAATCACAGGGGCTTTTATGGGCTTTTGATAGGCTTTTAATCACTTTAGAAAGTTAGCACAGAAAACTAGGTAAAACCTCTAGAGACTCTTGGTCCAGCCTCCTGTCCTTTGGTTGGAAAGTTAGGCTTCATCTTCAGTAGAGGTTCTCAAACATTCTTGGTTTAAAGTACACTTAATGTCTCTCTCTCTTTTTTTTTTTTCCATTTCACCTGTGGGCCAAAACAACAGTTTTATTTTTAGGTAGTTGGCTCTAGGCAACTTAAACATTTATGTCATAACAACATAGTAGTTGTTTGAAAAGAAAATAATACAGATGCATTGAAAGGAAAAATATTTCTATTTTTATTTCATTCTTGAATACCCACAATTACTTATTAATGGGATGTGTGTGCCTCTTCGGCACTACATAACTTCTCAAATCTTGGAATAAGTTTACACACCACTGCACCTTCATTTTTTCCGTATTGGTAGTTGTGCTGTATTTACTTGTTAATCACAGCAACTGCCGAATATTGAGCTTCACAAAGGTACGTCACTGAAATGAATGTAGTGTAATCTCATGTTGAAACCGCACACTAATTCGAGCTAGTTGTTTGTACTGTATCAGACAGATGTTGTTTTCCTCTTTTTTTTTTTAATTTAAAATATCTTGCAGTATGTCTGTGAGTTTGCTCTGGTGTTCCAGGACACCATGGTGCATAATTTGGAAACCATAGATCAATAATCTTAAACAAGTATGTTGTGGGAGACAGATCAGAAATTATTTGCCTCATAGTGCTTTGTAATAACATAGGCACTGGAGCTGACAATTTACCTGGGACACAGCAGGTGCCCAGCCAATATAAATTATCTTTCCCTTGTTATCTTGTCAGCTTTTATAGCCATATGTTTCCTTGGTGGTCTGATTTGTATTCACAGTCTAGTGATCTTTACTAAGTACAGCCTCACATATCTTACTGCCAATTGTTTGATTTTATGTGTAAGTGGGTGACACAGTTATTTCTGAGTCTCTGCTATAAAGCAGGTGGCTTCATAAACACCGTATTTACATAACATGTACACAGTAAGAAGTGCATTTATTAACAACATAAGACTGAGTGGGTGAAGAAAACTTACGGTCTCTATTTCCTTGGGAGTTTAATTACACAACAGCAACACCACCACAAATGGTTGGGTGTAAGACATGAGTCTGGTAAGTTCACAGAGACCACAAAATCCCTATTGTGATGCTATGACTTCTATTAAATGAATATATCTTTTTCATATCATGGTGAGGGTAGCTATTTTAGAAGATCATTTATAGGACCATTTAGAGAAATACAGTATCAATCACGCCACTTAGTTTAGCATGCCTCACTTGTGGTTTTAGGGCAAATGATCATTCTGTAACACGACTGTGCTTATCAACATGCTCTTACCATTTGTATTAATAGATTTATCTTGACAGCAGATGGAATGGATTGAATGTGGGCCTGATATGGTATGTCCTCCTCAAAGTCAAGACTTCATAAGGTGTAACATTTCACTTTGCATGTGGAAGAGAAAATTTCTCATTTCTACCTGTTAATAGTTGAAGACCTAAAAATAACTTGTAGATGCAGAATTGATGACTTTCAACCATTAGCACAGATATTTTCCAAAAGAATGTAGAGAAGATATCAAATTTGCATGCAAGGGTTGGGGAAATACAATAATATGGCTACAAAGTACCCATGGCTGTACTTTGTGGCTACATTGTACCATGTTTTTACTTGACATACTCTGTTAATTTTCAGTGGGTTGCCTAAGTGTTGTAGCTTCTATTCCATGTAGCAAATGGATATCTAAACATATATAACTGTTTCAAATTATTGAAAATATCAAGTGTTGAGTTTTACTTTGCAACGTGTCTAGTGCAAGATTGAGTTTCTTGAAAAGTAAAGGAAGAAGATACAATTTTAATGAGTTATAAGTGCCTGCTGATAATAATAAGTATACTAAAAGTATATGAACATATAGAAGAGAAAAATTTAATGGAGACAGAACAATTGAAAGACCTAAGGAAATACTTGAAGAGATCAGGTTTCAGGAAACTAAATATCCACCCAGCCAAGATACAGATCAAAGTAAGCCCTATGCTTACTGCTTACCTGTTCTTTGAAAAGCCAAAGCAGCCAAGTAAGACTTTTGATCTGCTTTCAAAATCTAACTTCACCAGTTATCATTAGTTTGCCTTTAGGGAAGTTACTTCACCTCTCTAACCACACGTACCTCACCTAGAATAATACCGAGGTGGTAATGGGAAGGAGCAATATCTATTGCACAGGATGATCCTAAGGATTAGATGAAATAACGAAAAGGACCTCGTTCCGCCCCAATATATCATACATGCTGCCTTAGAAAGTTCCAGTGAGTGAGCTGTTTCCTCTGTCCTGCAGAGCTCACCTGTGGCTCCTTGTTTCTTAAATCTTCTCTGAACATGCAGTTAACTGTGCCATCATCTGTGCCTTCATGGCCATTAGCAACACTTCTCATTATAGCACTTATCAAATTGAATTGTAATGATTTGTTCCTGTCTCTCTCCCCCAGGCGGCTGGATGGCCCTTGAGCACGGGGGACCATGTCTTATTTAGTACCTTGCACAGAACCTAATAGGTGCTCAAAAATGATATACAGTGAATGGAACGATTGGATGGGCACGTATCTGTCTTACCCCTCTCTTTCTATTAACGTATCTCTATGACTGTGCCCTTGACACTCTATTCTATGTTTCTTGATGCTTAGTGAAAGAAATAGATGCTATCATAATTCATTTTTAGGAAATAATAGTTGTACTGAGAAAAAAGTCCTCTAGGTAACTTTTCTGACCTCACCCTTCTTGGTAGAACAACCATTTTATTCTTTATGTCCTCTGAGAACCACATGTACTTTTATCATCTCTATCATATATTTGAACCATCTTGTTCTTTTTTTTTCTTTTTGAGATAAGGTCTAGTTTTGTTGCACAGGCTGGAGTGCAGTGATGCAATTTTACCTCTGTGAAACCTTAAACTATTGGGCTCAAGTGATCTTCAGCCTCCCAAGTAGCTGGGACTACAGGGGCATGTTACCAGGCCCAGCTAATTTTTAAAATTTTTGTGGAGGTGGAGTCTCACTAAGTTGCTTAGGCTAGTCTTAAACTCTGGCCTCAAGCAATCCTCTGGCCTCAGCCTCCCAAAATGTTAGGAGTACAGGCCTGAGCCACTGTGCCTGGCCTGAACTATCTTATTGAACTCATATTTGTTTGCATTTCTTTTTCTGATGGGTAGTAAGGTCCTTGAGAGAAAGCATTGCATTTAGTTCATCTCTGCATCCTTGGTACTCAGAGGGTGTCTGTTGACAGAATGGCCTGGGTGTATCCCTTTCTTAGACTGAAATGTTGATTTGCTGATTTTTTTTTTTT
>NW_012148496.1:1629654-1633440 GCF_000956105.1 Propithecus coquereli
TGATCCTCCTGCCTCAAGCACACGAGAGGCTGAACTTATAGTTACACGCCACCAGGCTGGGCTAATTTTTCTATTTTTTTGTTGAGGTGGGGTCTGGCTGTGTCCCTCAGACTAAAGGCATTTATCGATTTAGTTGTTCATTCACCATGCATTTATTGCTGTGTCTCTCCAGGCAACAGAGATGCAAAGACAACCCCAGCCTCTTCCCCTGGGAATTCTCAGTATAGTGGCAGTTACTTTGAGTCTTTAGCACCATGACAGTTGTCATTGTTGCTTTTGCTCCTTGTGTTATGGCCCTCTGTGTATGGGTTTAAGCCTTATAGTAGGTTGTGTATTTCTTTGTGTATTTTCCTCACCCTTATGTCTTCCTCACCCTTACGTTTTCCTCACCCTTATGTCTGTTATTGCTGAGCAGTGCTGAGCATAGATTTCTTTTCTTGTCTATTTCTGGAGAGGGCCTTTTTGAGGGTCTGATTAATGATTGGAGTCAAACTGCTAAGAGAGTCAGATCTTAATTCCACAAGTGGCCTACTATAGACTAAGTTGCAGATGTTTCAGATTCTCCCTCCAGTACATAATAAAAAACAGTGGGTTATAGGTCTGAAAGGTGTTAAAGGGAATGTGACATTGCTATATAGTTTTTTTTAATAGAGATGTGTATCCCTGACTAATAATGGAATGCCAGTCTTTTGAAAGATAAGATTACAGGCACCATATTGAATCACACACCTCCAACCCCTGCCAGTCCTAGTATGTAGGCTTGGGTCACGGTTAGGTTTCTTGTGGTAAGAGGTTTCGTGTTTGAGGAACTAAAGGACTTTCCAGCAGACATAGATGTGGGAGAGCAAATCTGTGAGTAAATAGCTTAAAGTCTTTATATAACTTCTTTTAAAAATTCACTGACGTTGAACAATCTGAGCAGTACACTGAAGAGAATGTACATGACATTTTAGATATCAAGTTGGCAATAGTGGCTGTCGTGCAGGTAATTTGATGAACAAGGGCAGGGATGGTCCTGATGATGCCGGAAGATGAATAGTTCCTAGGTGGGGTGAAGTGGAGTTAAGCACTCCACATGCTTGTCTTCTTCCAAAGGCCAGTTTTTAAGGACTTGTAAAAAGTCTCTGAGTGGAGAGCCCTATCAATTGATTTCTTTTTAACACTTGACCTCTGTCCAGTATGTTCTGCCAGATGCAGGTTGCCTGCTAGTATTTGACAGAGTGGCTCCGTGGCTCTGCAGTGCTCTGCCTCCCTAAACTGAGCATTACGTGTCTGTGTCGTTCTGGTGGGATCGGAGTCCTGCACATGCTGAGGCCATGGAAGGCAGTTCTTGGCACCTCCTCTGGCAGGGAGTGACTTCCTGTGTGAAGTCCAAGCTGAGAATGGATCCCCACAGGGATACTTTCCTGGTGTCATTTCATTAAACACCCTCTCTGCAGCAGCAGTTCCCTGGTGTTACTGCTGAATTGTTTCATGGGTAAATTCCTGTGACCTTCATATGCACAATAACAATAGAGCTTTTATATTGCTGTGTGGTTTATGTTTGTTGGATATAAAATCTCACCATTGTGTAAAAGTATGCAAAATGCGTATGTAATTGATTTTTGAGTAAGAGCATGTGATTGGGGTGGGGTTACTATTTAATAAAAATATTACTCTTTTACTTATTATGAATATTTTACAAATATACAGAAATCAGTGATGTGGCCAATCACACAAACTTCTTCCTGTGTCATTAGATAATCTAAAAGTATAATGAGGTGTTTAGAGCAGTAACTATGAAGCCCAGCTGCCTCAGTTTGAATTCCTGGTCTTCCCCTCATTGAGTGTATGATGTCGGGCAAGTATTTATTCTCTCTTTGCCTCTGTTTTCTCATCTGTAAAATGGGGGTAGCTACCTCAAGGATTGTTGTAAGTATTGAATAACATTTCTTACAATAGGTGCCTGGCACTTTATAGTAAGACCCATATAAATGTTGGTTCTACTAATTATTATTTTTAAAATTCCTGCATTATTTTTATGACAGCAGATGCCAAGCAACGTGAAGTAGTACCTTTATAAGTACCACGTAAGTAGAGTCCAGATTAGCTGTGCTTTTCTTCACCTTTGAGGCAGTGAAATTGACTTAGTTCCCTGCTCATGTCCTGTGGATGAGAGTCCAATTCCTCCTCTAAAAAGCGTCTGAAGCCTTGGGCTTAAGTTCTCAAGGTCTCTGTGGCCCTGCTTCCCACGCTTCATACAGCTCTTTTTTTTTTTCTCTTGGTCTCACACTGACTTAGAAAAGGAACTCAGTCCCTTCCTCCTGGTTTCTCCTCACTCCCCCAGCTGCTCTCCTTAGGCATTTGGGTGGTAGCAGACTCCCTGGGAGGCTTGACAGTCGAGGGAAGAGGGGCTCAAATCCATCTTAAATAACTTGCAGCACCTTTTGTATTAAAACAAACATGACCATCTAATGGGATAGGAGGCAAAATTGACATATGATTAAGAAATTCAGGGTATGTGGTAGACTGGGCAGCTTCTAACAACCAGAACACCAGGGATGTGCATTTATTCTCATTTGCAATTTCCATAGAGGGGTACATCTATGGAAAAAAAGTGTGGGGAGGTACATTTGGTAGTTGCATCAAATAGCGAGCAAATAGTTTGAAATCTAAGATGACATTCAGTCACTGTCCCATAGTTTACAGGTAAAACACTATAGTGTTTGACATCTGCCATTTAAAAAATTAAGAATTGAGAAAGCATTTATTGTTTTTAATTATAGAGCAAGTAATATAACTAGATTTTCTGTCTCTCTGTGGGCCGCCAGCCACAATTTAGGAATCATTTTGTATTTCTACACACTTAATTTCATCATAATGCAATTTCTTGTGTAATGAAATTTTTATCACTTCCGTTATAATGAGATTTCGGCTTGTTTTAATTGAGATGTCTGAGAACTTGAACTGAAACTTTGTGCAGTCAGGAAGAAATCTGCCATAAGAGGAGGACATTTTACTTAATAAATTGGTGCCAGTTTAAATTTCTACTTTGTCTCCTTCTACATTTTCTTTGAGTAGTGAAGATTGCATTTTTATCTAGTTTTCAAATTCACTCTCTGCAGCAAGAACTACTGAATGAAAGTTTTTCTCAAAGTGATTCCTGTGTAAAACATTTACCATAAGTTAATAAACATTTAACATACCATTATTTGGAATATGGGCTTTCATGAATATTCCTGCTTAAAATGTTAAGGAGTGTCCATTCCTGGTCAATTATGGAAAGTAATTTAACCATTTACAAGAGTGGTTTTGAGGGATGGCATTGAATTGTTACAGCTCAAATCGGTGTTCTGTGTGCCCTTTGACTGACTTGGTTCTACTTACTTCACTTGCCAGGAGATTTCCTTTACAGGAACCGATGTGTTCATGGTAAATCATGACGTGCTGTCTTGCATGAGGCAGCCCTGACATTTATTTCATATAGGAGTTGTCTTATTTTGTGATCTCGTGGGGATGTTAATGAATATAGCAGCCTACTTAGGAAAAAAAAAGTTGGATATGGTAAGAACCATGCTATACTTAATGCTTGATCTTTTAAAACTAGGTTTCATGTAACCTTGCTTAGAAGAACACATAGGCTCAGCAAAAGCAGATTATACTTTTACCCTATAATTTTTATCATAAAGTTGGAGATGGGTACTCTTGGGAAAAGTATTTTCCTATATATATAAAAATCAAACTTTAAACAAGAATAAATATTTGAAATTTAGTCTAGCTAAGTATTAATAGAAAATAATTTTCTAG
>NW_012148496.1:1633490-1634344 GCF_000956105.1 Propithecus coquereli
CAATTCCTCCTCTAAAAAGCGTCTGAAGCCTTGGGCTTAAGTTCTCAAGGTCTCTGTGGCCCTGCTTCCCACGCTTCATACAGCTCTTTTTTTTTCTCTTGGTCTCACACTGACTTAGAAAAGGAACTCAGTCCCTTCCTCCTGGTTTCTCCTCACTCCAGGTTTAAAACTTTATTTTGGAAAAGTTGTCTTTGTGTTAACAAGTAAACTGATGTATTAAGTAACAGAGCACTTAGAAAGAGATCCTTGTCTACAGATTTGGTATATGGGGCAGAAAAACTGTGCGTCACTCAGCAGACCACTGGCCATGGTGGAAACTCACTGTTTCTTCATGGAGTTGTTGACAAATATTATTTTCTCATGTTGCTTTTTAGTACATATTTATTTTTTCAAAGTAAAAACAGCTTTATTTTTCATATTTGTAGAAGATTACTTACTCCTTGTGAAGAAAGTAGAAATAAGATGAAATCCGATTCTGGTACATAAATGCAAGAAGGGTGCACCCTCAGAATGCCACACAGCCATTCAGGGGCACCGGCATGTGGTCTTAGAGAAGCAGTTCTGGGGAACTGCGTGACGCGCGCTCACTGAGTCACCATCACATAGGAGGGTGGATGCACACGGCGTGGTTGGTGCAGGGGACCGATGATGTAGCTGGCTGTCCCGGGGGTGAAAGCCTTCTTCACGTAGCAGGGACTGTGTGGCAGCTCCTTTCGCATCTCACTTCCTCCCTTTCTTCGCCCCGCCCCATCCCCAGCTTTCCACGGGCCTTTCCTTTGCCATCCAGGTAGCTGCTGTTCCCTCCCCTGGTGCTATTGATAGCCACCCTCCTTGTCTTTCCTTTCCTTTCCTTT
>NW_012148496.1:1637969-1654373 GCF_000956105.1 Propithecus coquereli
CACAAAATTGCAGTGCTAAAAATGAAAATGTTCAGTGACAGAATAACTGGCTATATATATGACTTATGAGTATTTTTTTTGTAAGTTAACACTTGAGCTTTAGCAACTGGACCAAGTTTTTTTTACTTTATGTATATTTTTTATTTTTGCACTCCTGATTTTAGTTGGACTATTTTAGCTATTTCCATCCAGAATCATCTAGAAGATCCTCTGTATTGGCCATGAACTGGAGGCCAGATAGCACTTAGTATAGTGCAAAACCCCTAACTGGTGGGCACATGGGAAAGGAACAAACAAAGCTAATGTTGAAATACTATTGCTGACATTCAAAATGGATACAGGAATGGGGGGAAATCTAGGCCAAGAAAAAGTTATCTTTGTCTTCTTCAGACTCCAGAGCATGGAGAGTATGACAGGAGCAAACCTAATACTTGATTTGCAAAAATTCAGGGAAAAATATTCACTCACAAAAGAATTTCATAGAATGCCTATAATTTCTAATGAATGCATATTCATTTAGTGCATTTATATAATCTTTATATATAGATACAGAGTAGTCTATCTCTTACTGATTTTGTAATTCATTTTTTGTATTTTTTACATAAGGAAAGTATTAATAATAATCCTAAACACAGCTTAAATTCAGATAGCAAAGATGAAATGTTGGTTGAACAAATTTAAGGAGAATCCAAAAAACCAGAGAAAGGAAGTTTACAGGACAGTGAAGAGATAAGTAACGATGCTTGCATTTGTACAATTCTTTCAGGTTATCTGCTGATCCTTAGACTACGGACTCCTTAGGAGAAAGGGGCTTGTCTATCTTCTCTTTTTATCTTTGGCATCTAGCCTTGTACTCAGTCTGTGCTTAAAGTGGTACCTAGCATGTAATGGACACTCAGTGCTTAATAAATGAAGTAAATTAATGAAACTTAGATTTCTCATAGATTATCTCACCTAAATACAACAATCCTGTTAGAAAAATATAATTTTCCCCATTTTGTAGGAGAAACCACAACTCGCATGGGTTAAATGATTGCATGTTATTATGACATATTAATCTTATAAAATAAGGGCTATATTTTATTTCATGATTTATCATTTTATTCTCAACAGCAATAAGCAATATTGAGCGATAGCTTACTGCTTCTTAAAATTATGCTTGGCATGCATAATTTTACTAGACTAAATACTATCTTATAAGGAAGATAGAATCATCTACATTTTATAGTCTGGAGCTTAGAAAGTTACCTTTTAAGTTTACCTTCCCAGTGGGTGGGTGATTTGAACACCTGTGTGACCCCTAAGCCCATTCTTAATGACTACACTAAATTACCTTCTTATAGACACCCAATTCTTCATGGCAGAGCCAGGATTTGTACCTGGGTCTTTTGTTCTTCATTCTTCTTCTTCGTATCCTGTGTGTGCGTGTGCGTGTGTGTGTGTGTGTGTATGTGTTGCACTTGTTCTGTATTAGGCTATGATCAGGGCATATAATAAAATGACCAAAAAATTCAATTCTGTTACCATACAATTTGGTACCTTTTATTAAAAATTATTAAAATAATACAACATCTGAGAGGAGCGAATGACCAGCACAACTTCCTCCTTTGAGTTATTTCCCAGGGAACTTAATTTCAATGAATTAAATGTTTTATCCATCTTTATCTCAAAGTCTAGTAAATATCTTAACTTCTACGGTTTCCAAATCTGTACCCAACTTAGCCATTTTTCTGCCAAATTTTAAGACACTTTTAGATCATACATCTTCCTAATTAGACTGTGCTAGATCATTCTAGAACTCTCTTCTCCCAAAGTAGATATTTATGGGCTATATTTATAGTAGGATGTTTATATTTTTTCAGTAGTTATTCATTTGCTACCCTACTTCTATAAGGCAGATGTGGTGTAGGGTTTTTTTTTTTTTTTAATTTTGGTTTCTCTAACATTGTTTGAAATGTTATGGGATTTTTAAACAGCCATTTGCAAATGTAATTCCCTCTGCCTAAAATGGTTTTACTGTAGGAAGATCATTGTCCTGATTTACCGTGAGTGGTTCTTGTTTAAGCCCTGTTGTCCTACTGCAATTGTTGCTACTGTCCCTTTCATTAAAAAAAAGTTCTGGTGTGGACAGTAAATTACGTAGTCATTCTTCCTTTCTTTTTCTTCTCCCTGGAAGATCCCTACTTCACAACACATCTGTGTTAAGCCTGGCTTGGCAACTCCAGGAAGTACTGGTCATTCTCTCAGATGTTATATCATCTTATTCATGTATCTTATAAAATGTACCAAGTTGTATAGTAACAGAATTGAATTTTTTGGTCATTGTTATGTGCCCTGAACACAGCCTAATACAGGACAAGTGACACACACACACACACACACACACACAGACACACAGTCATTAAGAACAGGCTCAGGGGTCAAACAGGCCTATGTTCAAATCACCTACCCACTGGCTAGATGAATTTAGGAAGCTTACCAAACTTATGTAACCCCAGACTATAAAATGTAGATGATTCTATCTTTCAATTTACATAAAATTTGGAGATGATGCTAAATTCAGAGGAGTGTGGGTGCAGAGAGAATATCAGTTAGAGAGGTAAGAAATGTGGGCAGAAAATAGAAAGGAATTCGGCACAGAAGAACAATGACTGATATATGGAAATAATTTTATTCCAAAGTTAATCAGTGTGGAGAAGAAGCAAACTAAAAGATGCCAAGAAAGAAGGCCATGTTCTCCTCTGTAGCTGGGGGAAGGAAGAGGGGAGGGTAGATTGCTTAGTCTAGAGCTAAGTATTCTGCTGATCTGAACAGCATTTTTTTCCATTGGTTATTTTTAGAGAAAAGTTATATATTCCTCTTTTTTCTGAAGTTGAAATCACTTGGGGGAAATGTTACACTTCATCTTTAGTTGCACTATGGATTACCTCTTTCAATAAAGAAAATATCACAGTATATGGCTAATGTTCTCTGATGTGTCTCGTTATGCCTGTAGGCATAATAATATTGCAAGATTATAAAGCAGCCATTAATTCTTTTATTTTACTTTATATATAGGAATTAACACAGAATTCTTAAGTCTGATCTTAAGGATATTTTACAAACTAACCTCCAGAGATTTTTAGATAGAACCAGAACAGCAGACTGGCTGGAGGAGCTCAGACAATCTGGTATTTTGTAAAATTAATAATTATTTCAAATTTCATGGACATATCTTCCTTATTTAATTGTCACAGAAAGTGGCAAAGCAGAAAATTAACTGAAAAAATTAAAGGTGTACTGGAAAACTTAATACGTATATAGTCCTGGTAAGGAGATGAAACCACATGGGGGTCGTAAAATATCAGAGAGCCCCGAGTGTCTGTGCAGAGGGTGATGGAGGCGTGGTGTGGGTTGGGGTATTGTAGGGGCACCATCCAGGAGTGGCATACCTACACTCTGGTTTTATGTGAACAGCACCCAAGGATTTTGAACTGAAAATGATGACATATGTTTTGCAAAAGATTTAAAACATTTGTCTAAATGCGAAAAGCAATATGAGAGATGTAGCTTGGATATTCAAATATGGGTATTTTGGAGGGCATTTATCATGGTGATAGAAGGAAAAAATATTGGAATTTAGTTTTCCTAGAAAATCCATGAAGAGCCAGAATGAATGGTTGTTGGTTTTATGTATTGGGCACATTTCTATTGCAAAGAATAATTCTTGTGATATTTGACACAATTGTGATGCAATGATTTAAAATAAATTAAACTTATTTAAAAGAATATTCTTGAAGGATATTGCTGTTTTCTAATGACATGCACTGGTGGGTCACTATAGCCAAAATATTAATAAAATACTAAATTCAGTCCATGAGTAAAGCCATTCAGATCAAAGCTGACTTCTCGGAGTTTTACTGAAGTATGTCTGCCTTGTGGGTAGCAGACTGCCATCACCCGTGATTTGTGCCGGGGCCTGGACAGGGCCACCATGGGAGACCTGTGGAGTCTGAGCCTCGGGTTGGCCCAGAGCCTCTGGGTTGAGGGCAAACCTTGGAGAAGAGTTTTCTTTGACTGGTGAAAACATATTAACATGCATTCCATTTATTTCTAGCTTAACTTAATAACTTATATTTAAGGAATGCAAATTGAACTTTCCTTGTCTTTGAATAGAAAAAATATAATTGGTAGAACATTTGTTAAATAATGCTTTTGAGTATGTTTTTGTTGTACTTAAAAAAAAAAACTTCATTTTTCTAATGGTTTCCTTATGATGAGTACAGGTTTTTGTTTTTTAAATGTTAGTTTATACTAAACACCATGCAGTGCCCTGGTGAGTATAAAAGCATGATCTCCGGGAGGGTGTGTTGAGGGGAGGGAAGGGTGGGGAACAAACAATACAGCAGAAGTTTCCAGCATGGGTGGAACTGAAGGAAGAAAGTACAAGTTTGTATAAACCTAGATGAATGCGATTCATATGAAGGGAAAAGCTATTTTGGAAACCACTATACAGAACCCATCTTAGCTCAGTCATCATCTTAGATTTCTTAAAACTTTGAGGGTAAAAGAGAATGAAAGAAGTCCTCAACTCAGTTTGTCCCAACAATTTAAATGGGCAGTAGCATGCTTTCCTGGGGAATCGTGTCCCGCCGGGCACTCCTTGGGGCCCACAAGTCTGTTTCCCTGGCAGGTGCCTGCAGCCCAGCCCTCAGGCTGCTGGAGACCCGCCCCCCACGGAGGCTGTGTGGCCTTGGGGAGGAGCTGGATTTGACTCTGCTACTTGTTAGCTGCTAAGACTTTGGGTTATTTGTTGGTCTCAATTTCATTATGGATAGAATGGAATAATGGTGTCATCTTCATAGGGTTGTTATGTGTATTAGCTAAGATACTCCATGGAAAGTTCTTAGTGCCATACCTGGAACATGTAAGTCTACCCTCACTGTTGTTTGTTGTAGACAGAGTCATTGTTAATGAGACATTACCTTGTCCTTATGGAGAAATTAATTCTGAGTCCCAGTTGAATTACTGCATTTCCTCCAAAAGGCCAGGCCTTTGCCTGTGCCAGTCCCTTTGCTTCTCAGCAAACCATTTCTCTCGACCTTCTGTTCATCCTTGGACACCCAGTTTAGCCGTTTCCTTGGAGGAATGAATCTCAAACTACCCCTCTTCATTGGACAAGTCCTTCCTTTGTGCCCCCACTAAACCTAATGTTGTCACACTGGGATTGAAATGTCCTTTTGTTCATTGAAACAAAATTGAAATGTTCATTTGTTTCTTTCCTCCACTGTCATCCCCCTGGGGGCAGAACCTGTGGCCCCTAGCTCCCTAGTTTTGGACCGTCCCACATTTAAGTGGTGGAATATCGTAGTCGTTAAAGGCGTGGACTTTGGAAACAGCAGCCTGGGTTAGAACCTTGCCCCGCCCCTTTCTGCCTGTGTGACTTAGGGCCAGTTATTTTATCCCTGTGCCCAGTTGCTTCATCTGTAAATGGGAATTTGAACAGTCCTTACCTGATACAGTCAAGGGCAGATTAAGTGAGGAGGAAGAGACATAGGGTCTACTTTACCCTCCGTTCTTTGCTTCCCTGTTGTACCTCCTGCTACCTGAATCCTGCACTGGCTGGGCAGTGGGGGGAGGTGGGAGGAGTAGTGTCCAGGCAGTAGTGGGCTCAGCGGCAAAGGATCGGGGTCGGGGGGATTCTCAGCTGTGCTTCAGTGAGGTGCGGGGAGTTCTGGGCTGCTTGCACAGGTGGCTGTTTGTAGGTGAGGGAGGTGAGATTACCTGCAGTCAGACCACCTTGTTTTACTTTGCACACAGCTTTTTTCCTTTTAGACCAAACTTGAGTACACTGATTATGTTCTCATTCTCTGGATTGACAGATTTGTAAAGCTTATCTTTAAAAGCAACATAGATTTATGTGTCACCCCAGACTTCTCCTTTATCTTGAATGTTATATTCTAATGAGGAACTACCCCAGCTCCCTCCTGGGGTGACACAAGCACAGTGATTCTCATTCCCTGCTTCACAGGGAGCTGTTTTCTTGGCTGGTGTGCTGTCCTGGAGATCCCCTCCCCTGGAAGGGCAGTCCATTTCTAGCCTAGGTATAGGTATGTGGGATTCTGTTTTTCACCCTCCACGTTTGCATTAGTGGCTGACATCACCACCACTGCTACGCTGATAACGACCACTACTTCTATCCTCCTGGTATGTTTACTACCGACACTACTATTACTAACCTGCGGCTACTCCCACTGATATAAAAATCCTGACTTTTCACTACTGTATTCTACTGCCTCTTTATGGCCTGTGCAGAAGGAAATGCCTATTTTCTGTACCCCCAGTAGGGAACCTTGCAAGCCTGCTTTGGAATGTAGATGGGGCCATCTTTTGCTTGCTTTGGGCTAGCAGTGTTCCTGGTAACGATGCAGCTGAGTGCTACTTTCTCTCAGTAAAGGCAGCGGCGTGCATTGCTTTCATTGGCAGGTTAATGAACTTAGTAAAATAGATGTTTCACGCTAACTTTGACCTCTGCATTTCCCAGGTATTCAGTTTTTCAGTATATAGACTAAAAACACAAAAAGAGGAGTAAAGACGCTATTTATTTTCCTTTTCTATGTCCAGGAGCTAATGCGGGGGTTGACAGAAAACCTTTGAAACTGAGGGTGTAAGTTTCTGCCATGGAGAGGGGTACAGTGCTCCTCTTATGAGGACAAGAACCGCTGAAAGCAGCAGAGGGCTTGTGTGTGTGTGCTGTGGAGACTGCTGGCCAGGGACCCCCTGAAGACCACTTAGCAACCCACCACTGAACAGTCACCAGGGGCAGGCAACCCAGACTAGAGATCATGCTTATGAATGTAGCTGCCCAATAATTTAAAATCTTTTTTCATTTTATTTATAAATCTTAATATGTCACCAACTTCTAAAAAAAGTTTTTGAGATAACTTAATAAAAAAGACACATTGCTATACTAACATTTAAGTAAGAGGATATGATGACAATTTAGTGTAAAATTTCACTGAATTCCCTGCCTCCCAAGGAATGGTTGCATTTAATTTTTTCTAGAGATAAACTGTGTCAACATTCATTCATCAATTTATTTAAAAATGTGTCTGTTATAAAAGCTTTGGGGATACAAAGATGAAATAGAAGTATCCTCTACTCTCAAAAATGTTTACTATTTCATGGGGCAATAGTTGAGCAAACACATACCACAGTAAAGCACCGTTATTACCGTCACAGGTGTGAGCCGGGTGCTGTAGAGTGAAGAGGATGCATGTGTTTTTATAACTTAGTCCTACATTTATGAGCTTAGTCATTTCAGTAAAGTTACATCTAACTCATAAAATTATGTTATCATTGCAAAAAATAAAAAAACTCTGTAACTTTAAATGTTACATTACTATATTTTTGATTAAGTGATTTTTAAAAAATTACCCATTAAAAATGAATTGTGGCCTGGATAATTGTCAAAACAGAATATATTGGCTTTTAGTTTACCAAGAATAGAGGAGTTTTGGTTTAGTGATTTGAGAACAAGATTAGAGCTAAGAAATGACCCTTCCTCATTTTTGTCGTCTTCTCTTGAGTGTCTCATGGAGTCTTCCCTCATTTGTGATATCAGGATCAGGATCAACGTAATCGGCACATATCATGCAGTCCTGAACTGATGCTGAGTGCAGCGCACTCCTTGGGTGGTAACTCAGGAGACATCTGTGGACATGATTGCTTCGTGGAACAGTGGTGGAGATGCCCCTTCTACTGGGACCCACTGACTCGCAAGGGAAAAGGACAGATGAGGTCCTTAGACAAATAAAAATCATTCTTCTTCTTCTTTTTTTAAATTCTAGGAGATGTAAGATTTAGCTCACATAATTTTAAAACAGAGATGTAGAGGGTAAAGGAAGATATGCTGAAAGGGACAGAAATGGAGAACCTGGTAAGCTAGAAACTTTATTTATTAACGTTTCCCTTCCATCTCCTCCACCGTACCAGTTCTACAAGGGACGACTGAAACCCCTTGGAGAGGGATAAAGGGGCTAGAATGACAAAGGTACTAGGGAGAGGCTTCACAGAGTCTAAGCTGAAGCTTAGCTGAGAAAGAAAACCATACCTTAATGTCTGTAAATGGGCTTCATGGTGGTCTCTTCTTTGCTTTCAAAACTGCCAATCAGCTTATTAACGGCCCCTCGTAATTTGAATTATGCCCAACCCTCAAATTCAGGGCCTCTCCTCCAAATGGGATAATGAGTGTCTCACCTAGAAATGAGACCCCAAGCATGTCTTCTTCACTGGACAGCTTGGCTGTCAGTGGTCCTTGGATCACGGCTGTGAAGTCAGTAAGTCTGCCTGGTTGTGAAGCTGTGTTAGGAATTGCTGACCCTCCCACAAAGAGGTAATTTCTGAGTTGGGATTGAAATAACTCATTTCACAATAAGTGGTGGAGGTTTTTCCTCTTATGTGGCCTCAGTTAACACAACTAGTCCATTATTGCTAACAATTTTAGAGAAGTAGGTGTTTATTCTTTCCAATAAAAAAAGGGAAGCCATCCTGTTTGCACTCATATCCTTGAGAACAGGCAAGATGGCTCTTATAGAGAAAAAGGAAACCATGTATTCTGCTTACATGATGGGTAGAGGAAAAGAAGAGACTCATTTAGAGTTTTATAGTGAGCTTTGGCAGTTGGACTTTTACATTTTTTTTTTTTTTTTCTGTAGCATCAGTATTGCTAGCATTGAGGTGGTAACAAGAGGCTGCCCTTTGAAAAGCCACTTATGCTTTGTCTGTTGGGACAGCTATCTGGTTATGAAACATTTTCCAATCCAGAGAGCTTTGGCCTGATGCATAATTTTAGCATGTTTTAGACTTTGATGGTGTTAAACTTTCTTCTTTGAAGATGATCTGCATCTATTATACATTGAGTGCTTTTCTACCATTTTCGTTTCTCAGCATGGAATAAGCAAGCTATTCATGTCTTTCTGAAGGGGCAGAGAGGCTAAGGCGGCTTTATCATTAGAATATGTCACTTATCACTGGATATAACTGAGAGGGAGGCTAGGCAGCATCTGACCACTGGGACTTCCCATATGTGAAGACAAGAATTAATTGACTCACTCCGTGTCTTCCTTCATACACCCTGCCCCCCATTTGCTGAGTTACCATTTTCAGCGAATGCCTCTACTGTCCATCTAGTGCCCAAGGCAGATGTGTATGTGTATAATTCTGAAGTTTTTTCTCTCCCACCTCTGCCTCCCCCATAGTCAATCAGTCACTAGGTGTTTCCTTTCCCTATTACTTCCTAGAGTTCTTTCTGTCCCTCCTTCTACTATCCTAATCTAAATCCCTTCATTTCCTGTTAAATTAATATGATGGTGTCCTAATTGTCCTTGTTTTGCTTACCTACCCCACATCATCTCTCTAATAAGAAGAAAATCACTCAATTCTACACACTGCAAAAATGGAGTTAGTATAACACAGTAGTTAAAGATATGGGGTCTGTAGCCAGAATGTCTGGATTTGAATCCTGACTCCATTACTTTGGCAGATGCAGTTGTGTAAACTTGGGTGTATCTCCAAGCCTCAGTATATATAAAAGAAAAAAAATTAACTTTCTTGGTTGGATTGTTGTGAGGATTAAATGGTATAAACATTTAGCATAAGGCTTAGTACATAGGAAGTACTCAAAAATCACTAGAACACTAGTAATTATAAAATGCAAAGCTGAGTATTCCACTATCCTACTTAAAACCCTTTCACCTCACCATTTCTTCTAGGATAAGGCCCAGAACCCTTTGTCGTGCCATGTAAATTCCACCTCCCTTCTACAGCCCCTCCTCTCGCTGCTCCAGTCCAGAGTTGTGTCCACCTTGACCACTTCCACTGCCCTCCATGGCCATGCTTTGTCTCCTCTCTTGCTCGTGCCTGTACTTTGCCATTTACCTGGAGCACCTTTGCATCCCAAGTCTGGAAATTTCCTCCTCCCCGCCCCCCCAACACCAGCCACTCCTTCTCTTTGTGTGGGTGATTCCCACTCATCTTTTAGATCTCACCTCGTATCTCAGTTATTCCGCAAAGCTGTCCCTGATACGCAGGGCTTTCCAGGACCCGTTGAATGCCTTCTTCATAGCAATTGCCACACTGTTGTGCAACTGTGGATTTACTTGTTTTGTATGTTCTACCTGACTGTAATAAGCCTTTGAGGGTAGAGTCTGGGTCATGTTTGCTTTTTCTATGCCCAGTTCTTGGCAGTTTCATTCGATTAACATTTTTTAATACATTAATATATCAGTACCCAGTTGGTATGTTTTATGAAATTTCATGATGCCTGAAACATAATAGGTATCTCATTAATATTTGTTAAATGAGTCAATGGCCATTTAAACTTTCATGTATCCTTAATTGGCAACGCTTTATCTTGTATGGATACGTTTAATATTAACAAAATTTAAAGTTATTTATTTCTAATTCCTGAAATTTGAGATTCTAAAGTTAACTCATGTAAATAAGTTAGAAGATTTAGGAAATTTGTATAATTTTCTGTCAAAAATAGGTATGGTTATGAAGTAATGAGATTTGTCCTTGTGCCTCCTAAACCATCTCTGACAGCAGTATGTTTTAAGTTGCTTCAGATGCTACAAAGGACTATCACACACTTTCTAATCTTAAAGAATGAATAGGCCAGGGGAAGAAACTTACTCTGCCGTAATGTTGTGTCGAAACACCAGTCCCATCTCTCGCCACAAAACCAGGCATTCATTAGTACTCTTCAGTATCTCAAGTTTCTTTTTTTCTAACACAGTGAAATAAGAGCTCACTTGTTAGTCATTCCACAAAGAAAATTATAGACTCTTCTGAGAGGTACATTAGAAACCAGTTAGGCCGATCCTGTTTGTTTATATTAGCTCTTTCTATTACAAGTGAGAGATTGCTTAAGCAAAAGGTAGACGTATTGGTTCTTTTAATGTAATTGGCTCATGTAATCTAGGAGCAGATTGGTGCTCAGACTTTGTCTTCTAAATACTATTTACTGTATAAATGAAAATAAGACCTGCTTGGGGAAATGGCTGATTCCAGAAGCAGAGCAGGGAAAATATGAAATGGGCTTGGGACAACTTGATATCAGAAAGCAAGAAAAGAAAGACTAATGGAATCGTGTCAGAAGATCCCAGGAACCAGTTTGAAGGGACCCCAAGTGGCCAAATTTGGGAGAATATGAACATCAAAAAGAATAATGATGGCAATTGATTGTTACACAAACAGAGAAAAGGGGGTGGGGAGTGTAGGGCAGAGGAGGTTCTTTTTTACAAAGGAATACCAGCTAATAAATATGGAAGAAATGGTAGAGTTAGAAAAATGACTATTTTATAGTCTCAAATGCAATAATTGAAGCAAGGATGATCAAGGGATGCTAAACTCACTATGAAAAATTTATTGGGAAATAGGATAGCCACATGGTACCACATTTGCATACTCGGGTTACTTTCTAACATAAAGGAGGACATGTACCTTTATAATAGGGAGATATGACAGTAAGCAACTTAACTAATGATTGAGTTTAGCATTAGTTAATAATGGGACAACCTAACATTTTGTGTCTTCTGATGTGATGAAATGTGAAGTTCAGAGTGTGAAGTACTTTTGTCAAAACTGTTTAATTTGAATCTAGACTTAGATTTTAGTTCACAGGAAATGCAAGTGATGGAAGAATAGGTTTAATGATACCATGAGGAAACAATGAGACAAATGCAGAATGTGGGTCATTTTATAAGGCAACCAGCCTGGACTCTTCAAAAAGTCAGTGTCATTAAGAAAGAAAAACGGCAGCAGGATTTTTAGATTAAAAGATACTGCAAAGATAAAACAACCAAATGCAATGGGTAAAACTTGATGGGATTCTAGATTGAGGGGAAAATAGTATAAAAAATAGGCAACTAAGGAAATTTGAATATGGAATGGATATTAGATAATCTGAAATTGTTAACTTTTTTAGCTGTAATAACTATATTGTTGGTATGTAGGAAAATGTCCTGTTCCTAGGAGATGCATGTTGAGTTACAGAATCTTAGGAGTGAAGTGCTATGTCTGCAACTCATTTCGAAGCAGCTCGGCAAAATGAATTTTATAAAGGATATGCATGCAAAAGCGTATGTGGCACTGTGCTATCATTGTTGCATAGGTGAGTGTTCATGGTATTATTTTTTAAACTTTTGTTCTGAAATTAAAAAAAATAAACTGGAAAAAGAAGAAAATTAATTTGATAAAAACAAAGCAAAAGTTTTAGAGTGGGTAGGTAGGCTGGCAGGCCCACTTCCTCCATCTCTTAACTCTGTTCCTGTATGTGCACAGAACACCTGTGAGCATTGAGTAAGGTGTAGCCTAGTGTTAGCCAAGTTTCAGAGAACTGTGAAAACCTCCTGATTAATAGAGAACCTTGAGGCAGAGCCTTGTCTTACTCATTTTTAGCATTGCCGGTGTCTATAACATTGCAGGAATTCAAAAACTGTTGACTGAAGAAATACATAAATAAAGGGGTGACCAAGTTTGAGGGTTGCCTGGAAAAGTGAAAGCACACCAGTGACTTTCAAATCCAGTAAATATTTGTTGAATTTAGTAGATTTGAACGAGTTAAGGGACAAGTAAGGTAAAGGTTGGTTCCAGAAGTAAGAGGAAGAAAGCCTCCTTTTAAATCTTCTCTTCTATGCATGCAATAATGACTATATTTCATAGTGTTTTAACTTTCAGTAATACTTTTCTGAATTAATAATCAAAGCGGTTTAGTGGAAGCCTTCTGCAGTTTTCCCTACATGTGGGGAAAATTTGAGTTTGGTGAGAAATCTTCAGAGGGTGGCATATGCAATTATTCTTTGTTCCTTGGTGAGCTATGAGTCGGGGCACTTAATTATGTAAAAGATATTGCAAGAGAGCAGTTGCCTAATCCCCAAGAGAGTAATTATTATCTGTCTTGGCAGAATGCAAGGCTTTTAATCTGTAAATAAGCGATTCTATGTGGAAGAGCTACATGCAGAGTGATTCTGTGTCTTAAAGGTCTCTTATGAATTTTTTAAAGTGAAAGCAGTCACTGTATATGCTGATTGGCTATTGCCTTTGTGTTTCAAAGAGTTTACGATCCTTCCCTTGTGGTTTTAACCCCTCTTGAAATATTTAAGCCTCTAAGGATGATTCCTGTAAAGGGTGAAATGTGTCTAAGTTAAGCCTATGAAAAATCTGAGTGTTTCAAATGTAGAGGAAGTAAAATGTGCTTTCTGCAAATTAAAAAACAAACCAAGATAAAAAAGAAAACAACAAGGTAAAACATTGACAGTGCTTTAAAAAAAAGCAAAGATATAATAATTAGCTAATATGTTGCTTACTTTTTGGAGGTTAATATTTTTTTTCCCTGTTTTTTAAAACAACTTTATTTTGGTATAACTGACATATAATAAACCACGTGTATTTAAAGTTTTGACTAAATAAATAAATAAAAATGTGTGCCATTGCAGCTGATATTTCCAAAAGGAATGAATTCACTTTCAGGGTATGTGTGTATTTTGTTTAGGCAGCGCTGAATGTTTTAGATACTGGAAGTAAATTCTAACTTTTTTAAGTTGCGAATAGTGTCTGCCTTCCTTCCCTTCCCTCCCATCCTTCCTGTTAGTGTGGATGAGCGGACTGTGCTTTCTAAGGACAGCTGCTGCCCTCAAACACTTGACTTCTCTCCCCTTTGCCTACGCAAGCACTTCATCTGGGGGACTGTCCCTCTCCCCTACGTGACCAACTTTCCCCTCTCTACCAAGGTATTCCTATTGAAGTAGAAACATGTAACGTCTTCCATTATTTCTTAAAAACCCTTTCTTCATCTCTATTTCTGTTACCCTTTGCACCCAAACTCGAGTCTGTATTCTGTCTTCACTTCCTCTCCTCCCTTTGTCTCTGGAAGCTACTCCAAGCAGCCTTTCACGCCAGTCCTGCACACAGACTCTGCTTTGTCGAGTCCCTGTGACTTTCGCACTGCCCGAGTCCATGCTCAGTACTTGGTGTCAATCTTATTTGGCCATCTGCAGCGTCGGCTGTAGTTTACCTGCCTTCACCTAGAAACACTTTCTTTACTTGGCTTCAGGAAAACCCAATCTCCTGGTTTCTCCCCTTCCTCACTGGTCACTCTTACTCAGATTCCTTTGTGAACTCCTCCTCTTTTCCTGTTCTTTTTAGGTTTCCTGGCCCCAGGTCCTCTCCCCTCCTATGCGCTTCCAAAGTCACCTCAGCCAATGCTGTGGTTAAATGTTCACTATGCTCTGAAGACTCCCACTTTTATGTCTGAAGCACCCACCTGTCCCTGGACTCCCGACTTACACATCCAGTTGCTGCCCCATTTCCCACGGGACGACTGGTGGGCATCTCGGATTTAGCACAGTCAAGGTGTGACCGCGGTCTGGTCTCCCCACACGTGTCTGTCACCCGGGTCATCGCAGTAGCCTCTCGTCTGCTTCTCCTGCCTCCACCCTTGCCGCAGCCCCTCCGACCCGTATGCAACACAGCAGTCCCCGAAAGTGCCCGTCAGAGTGTCAGATCGCGCCTTTGCTCCCGCACGAGGCCGCGCCTTTCTAGCCTCGTGCTGCCTCCCTGTGACTCCCCCTGCCGGGGCCCTTTCTCGGACGCCGCCGCCTGGGTGCGGTGCCGCCTTAGGCTGGGCTGCTGTCTGCAGCTCTGCGTGGCCGTGCCTTGCACCCGGATCTGTCCCCCGTCCTCTCGGCGAGACCTCCTCTGACCATGCTGTCCCCACCGGCCCCCAGCGCTCCTGATCCCTCCTGCTGGTTTTGCTTTTCTCTATTGCACTTACCACCACATGGAAATGAACATTTACCTTTTTGTGTTTACCTCGTTCGTTCTCGTCTGTCTTCTCCGATTAGAACGTGCGTTCCGTCAGGGCAGGGATTTGGCCGCGCCGTCCGCGGCCGCGTCGCGCGTGCGCAGACGGGACTCCCGAGGCGGCGGCGGGGGCGGCGCGCGCAGCGTTCCTCGTGCACTGACAGCGTTTTCCCTTCCTCAGTTCCTCTGCTTGAAGAACATACGAACATTTCTCACGGCCTGTTGCGACACGTTTGGAATGAGGAAAAGCGAACTCTTCGAGGCGTTTGACCTATTTGATGTTCGTGACTTTGGGAAGGTAATTACGCTTTATTTTTTATATTATGTTTTATTGGAGAACATTTTATCAAATCGTTTCAAATCTTGAAGGACGGCGTGTGAGTGGCTTATGT
Organism: Propithecus coquereli; assembly: GCF_000956105.1. NCBI lineage: Eukaryota > Metazoa > Chordata > Mammalia > Primates > Indriidae > Propithecus > Propithecus coquereli. The sequence continues at coordinate 1,653,206 of NW_012148496.1, forward strand.
ATCGCATTATATAGTATTAACAAAATTTCACGTGTAGGTGGCTTAGCAAAAACAAAAACAACACACACAAAGCAACAACAAAAAACAAATAATAGCAACAGCTTTCCGAATGAGATTATAATTATTTGTAATTAAAGCAGTGTAAGGGAATCTCTTAAGCCAAGGTAATTTTTCCTGCTGGTCACCTCAGAGGACAGGGTTACTATTATCCATCCTTTAGATAGTTCACTGGGCGCTCGTGGCTGAGGGCCGGTATTCCTTCCTGCCAGTCTTCTCTATATCTGAAAGGGACCTAATTTTTGGAAGTTGAGAACGTTCTGTTGCCCTTTTCTCCATTTTGACACGTGGGTGGGTGACTTGGAGAAGGCATGCATCACTGAAACGTCTGAGATTATTGAGTGAGTCCCATTGTTTGGATTTCAGCACATATTTCTTGGATTTTAGTGATATTTTTCACATAGGGATTGTTTTAAATTTTGCAGTTATTGTGTGTACACTAAACGCACGGTATAATAGGTGAAAGAAATCATCCTTTCAAAAGTTATGATTATTTATTATGAAATGAATGTGTGTAAAGTTAAACCTCTTACAAGTAAGTAGCCATGAAAGAGGTACTTAAGGTGACAGGACTTTAGCTCCTGCTCATATAATTGCGTTATAAAAATAAGCATGTAAGGAAAAAAAACTAAATGATATTGAGAAGTTTGCCCTTACTCTCATAATTCAGGTGCTAGCATCTAATCAAAAGGCTGTTAGAGAGTGGCACTTTGATTTCTAAGATATAATATTTTGCGTATAAAATAAAAACCAAGCCATAGGTTGGCTTGCTTGGCAATGGGAATAAATAGCACAAACTTGGGACAGAAACATAAGAAATTCGGCTTCCCCATATTTGTATTACAGCAAATATAGCGAAGCCACACCGTCTAGGGAGGGAGAAGGCCTGGGTTCTCTCGCTGGCCTTGGTGCAGAGTCATTTTGTGATCTTCTGGAAGTCACCAGCCTTCTCGGGCATCGGGCTGCCTGCCAGCTGGGAAAGCTGCACAAGAGGAAATGGGAAAAAGAATGTGGTGTCTAAGGTTCCTTTTATCTCTGGCAAGCTGTGATTTAACTCTCTTGAGGTCCAAAAAGTGATGGAGGATAAAATATGATAATAAGTACAAGGAAC
>NW_012148496.1:1655428-1656468 GCF_000956105.1 Propithecus coquereli
ATGTCTATATTATTTTTTAAATTCTCATAACAACATTGTTGTTGGGTACTATTATTTTCTTCATTATACAGGTGAGAAAACCTGCACTCCAGATCACAAGTCTAACAGGAACTGAAGCAATTGGTGTGAACCCAGATCTGGCTGATTCTCCACCGCTATGCCGCAGTGCAGACATTCACACAGCACATAACATGTGCTTTGCATGTATCGATGCAGTCCTCACATCCGTCCCACTGTGTGGGTGCTATTAATGTCCCCATTTACACACCCTAGCTTGTGAGTGGCGGAACTGGAATAATTCATACAGACTAAAAATTTTCAGTTGAAAGACTATGGAGTGTTAATTCAGAGACAAAATCATTTCTCATGTTGTGGATAGATGTTTTAATAGGATGTGGGCAGGTTATTTTCCTCCACTCCTTAGGATTTAATTAAATTTTTGGTTAACTGAAAAAGAAAAAATATCTGTGTGCTCTTCTCTCTGCCTCAATTCATACAAATGGTGAATCTGGAATTCATGTATACTTGGCACCTTTTTGCCTAGGAATGTATTTATTGTGATAATAGTACCTAATGTTTTTATAGCATTTTGACATTTTCATAGTGCTTGATATTACCGACCTCATTTGATTCTTATAATAATCTTGTGAAAACATTATTCAGATGAGGAAACAAAAACAGAGAGAGGTTAGATGGTGATTTTAAGGTCTCCTTGCCTGGGCGTGGAAACAGGATCTGGAGCTCAGGCCTTTGACCTTTCAGCTGTCTGCTTTTCTTGTGTGCTGTCTGTAATTTGGGTCTCACTGTTGTGTGCATGGTCAGGGAAAAGGATGAACTTACAGGGGAGAACCAAAGGAATTTACAAAATTACAAAAAAGAAAGCACAAGTGATCTGTCACTTGTCATTTAATTGTACTTTAGAGAGAAAGGAAAGATTGAGGGTACTGCCTGAATCTGCAGCATGATGGTGGTTAAAGTCAAACTGCACAAAAGCAAATTATGTGACCAGGACGTGTGTTCCCCTGCAATATTCTGAAATT
>NW_012148496.1:1658208-1662130 GCF_000956105.1 Propithecus coquereli
CTATAAAATCAGGTTAGATGAGTATTAAATGAAATAATGCATGTAAAGTGCTTGACAGAGTGTTTAAGTCTAAGGTAAGTACTCAGTAAATATCATCTATTGTTGCTCTTATGGTTACTGTTGTTACCACTATCATTATTATTTTAATGGATTTGAGATTCATTGGTAAAAACATAGGGGTTGGATTTTGAATTAACTGCAAGAACTAGCGATATTGGAGGGGTGAGATTATGAAGTTCTGTTCCAGTGTTGCATAGCATTACTCTATTTTATTCTGCACAGCCATCTTTTCTTCCTCCTTCTGTGGCCTTGGATCTCCCTTGAGAAACCACCCTTCTCTCCGTCATACAGTTGGATGGTTTATTAAATCGTAATATCCCATGCTTTTGGCTATAGTGATGAGTTCAGGGATAGAGTGAGTCACTTAGTTTGGACCAATACGGTGGGTCGATCCATTGCAGGAGCAGTTTTTTCTTTCTCTCCTCCCGATGTGAAAGTGTGTGGATGTGAGTCTGAGGCTTGGAGGAGCTACAGCCATCTGCGTACCACATGGAGTTTCAAAATGGACCTAGTTCAGAGGGAATAGAGCAGAGGATGAGTGTAACAACATCATGAGACTGGAATCAAGCTGTGCCCAAAGCTAAATACATATATCTTTGCATTTTTCCATGACATGGCCCAGTGAATTCCTTCCTTTTTCTTCATTGAGCCAGTTTTTGTTAGTTCTGTCAATAGAGAGTGAGAGAAAGCTAAGCGATTCGCTGTGTTTTACCAGTCAGATAATTTCGGGTGTGTAGATAGGTTAACTTTCTCTTTCATTAACCAAGTTCCATACAATGTGGAGACCATTTGTTAGCCTCCACATCTTCTATTATACAGTGAAGGGCAGATAGTAAGACAGAGTCCCAGAACCACTGTTCTGCAGCGTATAAATAATTAAATAGAAGTAAAGTTCTGGCTTCGTGGTAAACACTTTCTCTTTCTTACCATTGACTCCAGGAATATCATAGACCTTGAGATTCGGAAGACTCTCAGTGTCATCAGACATCCTTCCCATGTTTGTCTCTGCTTTATAGGGTCAAGAAAGACTGTGAACTTGCTTCCTCTTGAGGCCCCCAGCTGTGTCTATGTATTTGGGCCATACAGAATGATTTGAAAATGATCTTAAAACCACAGGGTAAAAGGGACTTAAAGAACCCTCTAACTCATTCACCACAGATGAATAAGGCTTAGAGATATCCATTGATTTGGACAAAATGGTCCAAGAAAACTCTACGGGATTCTGTGTGACCTCAGAGTTGTCACTTGACCCCTCCGATCCTTAGTTTCTTCATCTATAAACGGGATAATAATTGCTACCATACAAGATTGTTGAAAAATAGGGTGACTTTATATAAAATGCCTGTTTTATTGCCCAATAAATGATTGAATGAACAAATGTAGATCCAGTCTGGAACCAGTAGTTTGGGTATATATAGATTATTCAGAGTTCTGTATGTGGATATGTGTAAAGTCAAAAAGAGGATTCTAGTGGCACTTTCTTGAAACTCAGTTTATTTGGTTTGATTCTTTCTGACTCAGATTACTGAGAAAATACACAAATGTGTGCACACACATATGGTTATCTATATGTTATGTTTCCCTTGGCTTTTATAGTAAGAATGTTTCATTTGCCTTTTTTGCATAGAGATTTTGAGTTGAGAGATCTGTGGTAAAACTTTCATTGAAGGTGGTTGGTGCCAATTAAGCCCAACAAGTGGCCCCCCCCACCCCCACTCCTTCCCCATATGAACCAAGTTAGCAGGTATGTCAGGGTAGATTCAGGGTAAGGGGTGGTTTGGCCCTTCAGCTCCTTAAATATATTGCCATTTAAAAATAAATTTGAGCTTGCTGAGAAAACCAAGAAGATACGTGGTTACCTTAATGTAGAAAAGGGCTTTTAAATGGTTTGTGTAATAGAAATTTAAGCTGTCTTACTGTCTACATAAGAGGCTTTTGTGCTCCTCCTCCCCATATAGGTGTTAAATTAAGTTTAGCCTAAAGCTGCCTCCTTACATATTTTCAGTTTGGCCTAAAGGTTTCTCCATACATTGTTAACTCTAATCTAACTGGATGTGTAAGCAGATTGTAACCTGCTATTGTAACAAGTCGTGGAGTCTCAGCCAATCACAGCAGCCAAGTTTCAGCCAATCACAGGTGGCCAACTCAAGCTGTGACCAATTTAGCTGTGTCTGCACCCCATTTCTGTTTTCTGTCAGTCCCTTTCCTTTTTCTGTCCATAAACGTTATCTCACCACGCGGCAGTCCCAGAGTCGTTCTGAACCTTCTCTGGTTCTTGGGGCTGCCTCATGCTCAATTAAACTCTGTTAATTTTAATTTGTTTACAGTTTTTCTTTTAACATAACATATTAGTCTGCTATCAAGCTGTCTTTATATGGTGAGGTCAATTTTCTACCCCACCTATAATGCCTTATGTCTTATGAGAGTATTGGTTCAGGCTGTGTCCTACAATTTTTGTGTTTGCACATTTTCACCTTTTCCAGCCTGACTTGTACACCTCAGGGTGTGTGTATAAGAGTACAGGGACCTCTTTCTGCCCAGCCTGAGCTGTCACCCCAGACTGGCCTCTCAGCATTTTGCATCAGGGTAACTGGTTAATCTCCGTATCCTCATTCCCTGCTTTCCTTGCGGGTGCTGGGAAGCTCACCCTTCCAAGCACCATATGCACCCTGATAAGATACTTGAGAACCTATAATGGTTTATGTTGCGGCCCAATTGCAGAACAGGGGATGGACACAGAAAGAAACACACAGACACACACAAGAAAAAAAAAAACGAAAGACACCAATTCCACCAGTCGTTTTATTTATATACTTTTTCTATGTCCGGCAGCTACTTCCTGATACGTGACTACCGTGGGCACCTTGAGGAAAACACATTTTCATTCCTTCCAGACGATTGCTCAAGGGAAGCAGACCCTTGCATCTTAACTCCTTTATCTCATCACCGTATGCAGGACAATGAGACGCCTTGGCTTGTTGGCAAGACCCCAGGCGCTTGGTTATCTGTCATAAAGCTGTCCGTCATGAGGAATAGTTCTGTTTGTCCAACAGGCCGTGTCCGGACCTATTGTCCTCCGGCCCCAAGGAGAGCACATCCAGTTTCGCTGACTCTGGGCTTAAGTCAATTTTTGCCCAGGGACGGTCCCTACAGTTTACTGCTAGGTGTGTATCTTCTTAGAACTCTGCCTGGCTTTCCCAGTCACAAGAGAACCCTTCCAACCAAAGGCTCTTGAGTTTTTCTTGGGTACAGGTATCCCCAGGGACCTCACCTCAGCATGGCTTAAATGATCCATTATTGTGTAGTGCATACACATAGATCAACAACTAGAAACGTCTTTTCATAGATATGTATGTTAACCAGGATGAATCGTTGTGGTGTGTAAATCTTTTTTTAGTTGCTTGTTTGAACTTCCACCCTTAGTAGAAGTTTCTCTCTTGAAGTGTTTCCCACCCTAAACTATTCAAAAGCCTCTGAGATTTTTGCAGTCCGTAGGGCTCTAATCTGTCTTGCCTCAAAGCCTTACAAGGGGCTCCACCTCTCATTGATTGTCTGTTAGCACGGTACTGTTGAAGACCGGCCCGGTCTGGTTCCTGGGGCAGCTCTAGTTCTCTGATGCTGGCAGGCCCTTGTAGTTTCAGCCCCACTCAACCCCACACTACCCAAGCCGATTTCCTTCCAGCTCTGTAACATTTTAGCTTTTGCACTGAGCCAGCTGGCTAGGCCACAATTCCCTGGCTTTGTGATGAATTCTGTTCAGGGAGTCCTTGTATCCTTTCCTGCCAGCAAGCTTGGGTCAGGTGCTTTTTATTCAGCCCTTGTAGGGTACCGTCTTCTAGTCTCAGAGCAGCATTTGGGATCT
>NW_012148496.1:1662180-1663074 GCF_000956105.1 Propithecus coquereli
AAAAAAATTAGCCGGGCGTGGTGGCGCACACCTATAATCCCAGCTACTTGGGAAGCTGAGGCAGGAGGATCCCTTGAGCCCAGAAGTTTGAGGTTGCTGTGAGCTAAATGACACCACTGCACTCTAGCCCGGGTGACAGAGTGAAACCCTGTCTTTAAAAAAGAAATAGACAAATGTTTCACGAACTCTTGTCTATACACATGCAACCTGTTTTTTAGCTACCCCCTCCTCCCCCATTCTGATTGTGATGTATTCTGCTCCCTAATCTTTGTCCGAACTTTCTCTCGGTTTTGGGTTCAAAAAATTTATTTTGGATCTTAGCCTTGGTATGGATGTGTTTCCTTTGGAAAATCCTGGAAAAAATGTTAATCACAAATGAATGGTAATTTTTTTTACGAGATGGTGAAGGGCACACATTTTGGGCACTCGAAAGGGCTTATGATACTTTGCCTTTCAGTGTTACCTCTAATTCTTGTGTTGGCTCTTCACTCAGTGTTGATTCACTTCAATTTAAACTCCACTAACATCAACAAAAATTGGAATAATCGGGAACACTTTCTATAGCCCCCTTTTTTTCTCATTCACACAGTCTGAGAAATGAGCTTAGTAACTTGAACTCATTTAGGAGTCAGCAAAGACTTGGAGGTTAAATACGACTCTCCCTCTTCAGGGTTGTTAAATACTGAAACATTTCCTCAAAGATGTGCAGTCCTTGTTTAAGATTGCTGAGGTGTGGGCAGCTTGGATGCCCTTTTAAGAACCCTTACATATCCTCTCTGGCTTTGTGTTTATGTTTTGAAAAAAACCATTTACTTTCTTTAAAAAAACATCCTTTTCTGGCTTTCTGGTAACAAAAATAAGTAAAATCTTGTTAGTTAACTTCTTTGCTTAAGA
>NW_012148496.1:1667719-1673323 GCF_000956105.1 Propithecus coquereli
CACAAAGGCCTCCTTTACTTTGTCTGGTGAGCAGTAGGAAGCTTGCCTATATTTACATAACTAAGGGACAGCTCTGGAGTGATTCCTCTCTGAACAAAGAAAGCTTGTTCCAAGGCCGCCTTTGTGTCTATTTAAACAGAGAAGGAGGGAACAGCTTTCTGATTTTCCCTAGTGTGTGTGTCTGGTTGGCTGTCAACACAGTTTCTGTTATCATTAGCTCTATTCCTCTCCTTTGGTTTTGGACAGAGCTGACCTTTTTAACAACCTCTACGTCTATTTCACTTTCCTAGGGGCGCATAGTGCATGGTAGATTTTCCAGTTCTTACCATATCTTGTAGAACTTCAGTAGCTGAGCCATGCTAACATCATTCTTTATACCTTAGTGATTGTTCAAGTTCAGTTTTTGGTCTATTTTCTTATTGTTTCGTCTTATTATATTGTCTTACAGTAACAAATGCCTTTTCTTTAATCCTCCTGCTCTTGCCTTAGTTAAGGTACTCATCACTGGGATGATTGAAATTGTCTCTTGGGCATCTTTTTCTTTTGTATTACGGGTTTGCTATGAGGTTTATTTTATTTTATTTTTTAATGAAAATGTATTTATTATGATCATCAACATACAAGACACATCTTTCTGGTAGGTAGGTGGCCCGTGTCCGTAAAAGGCTTCCATGTTTACTGGAATGTCTGCTAACACTTTCTAGTGACTGTGTAAGAGAATATGGTCGGGGCAGTTTATTGAAACAGCAACAGAATGCTATAGTTACCAAGCAAATAGAGAGTTAAAATTTGCATAGAGTTCTCCTAGGCATCTTCTTGCCTTCAGTTTTGAAACACTCCAAATGAGTCTTCAAAGTTATCTTCCAAAAATGCAAATCCGATCCTTTTACTCATAGGTTTAAAACTCGATAGTGGATCCTTATAAGAGAATACAATCCAGACCCATTTACAAACCACACAAGATCCTCCATGATCATGCCCCTGCCTGCTTTTCTAACCTTATTTCTCTCTCTCCTACCCCTGTAAACTCCCTTGCTTCAGTCCCACCAAATTACTAAAGTTGTCATGACTCACTAGATTAATATTTATTAATATTGTTTCCTTTGCCTGGAATGCCCCTTCCTCCCATATCCCTCAGCCCCTTGTCTGTAGTGACTCAGTTCAAGATCACACAATTTCTCTCTCTCTCACGCTCTCTCTCTCTCTCTCACACACACACACACACACACACACACACGCACATACACACACACGCATGCACATGCACACACATCGCTTGAAATCTGAGAATATGTGCTTTCTCCAGAGCTCTGGGCTTAGTTGGTTTTTGGATATATTGAGTCCTCCTGGGCTTGGCTTTGCTGACTTCTCTCTGCTCATTCCCTCAGTTCTGGCTGGGACCTTTCTCCTCCTCCTCTGCCCCACAAAAATTCGACCTCGGCACATTCAACTGGCTACCTTCCTCAGTTCATTCTGAGCCTTTGAGATCCACGATAACTGTGTTTCACCCTACCCTGTCTCCAGACACGTGTGTGTGGGAAAGTTCTTCAACATCCCAGAGCTTCCACATTTTGATCTGTGAAATGGCCTGATGACAGTTCCTACCTCATAGAGGGCAGGGACGAGCGTGAGTCTGATGGGTAAAGCACTTGGTGCAGTGTAGTGCGGGGCGCGAGGCCCGGTCAGGCCAGTCTGCCAGGTGCTGCTCCATCAGTCGGAGGAGCGGGCAGGTGAGCCCCCTCTCTCACGGTGCTACCTGAGCTAAGGAAGCAAAACAAGCAAAGCACAAACAAACAAGATAATTACAACCAGTGATAAGTGCCGCTGAGGGAATAAACAAAGTAAAATGATGAGCAGCTGGAGAAAGCTGTTTCAGACAGAGTGGTAGGAAAAACCTCTTTGAAATACTGAAGATCCGGAGGGAGGAGGAGACTAGTTTTAAGGTACTCTTATTTAAATTAAGTTTTAAATAAGTTGTAAGGCACATTTAAACTAGATTCTAGTCCTAGGTCTTTCAGTAGATCCCCTTGGGCTAGTCCTTCAGCTTGGTTCTGGTTTCTTCAACTCTGAAATCCCTTCTGATAAACCTGATATGTATTCATTGTATTTTTTAAAGTAATGTTTTGCTTTGGTAGTTCTTAGTTGTGTAACCCTCTCTGAAAACACCTACACTTAGGCTTTTTCTTTTAACCCACATTCACTCCATTTTTGGAAATACTGACATTCCCTTAAAATTGCACAGTTTTAAAGACTTGACTGGACATACACTTTTGGAGAGATAAATGTGTTATAAAGAGACAAAAGCATGATGAAGATGTCACTTTGATTTTTGCATCCCCATTTGGTGTAGCTACTGAGAATGTTGTTTCCAGAACTGGAAATGTAGCTTGAGAACTGAACTAGAACTTCTCTTTGCTGTTTCAAGGGTTCTTCCACAGACCAAACAGTGAATCTTCTGGGTGTTTTTTTTTGGTATTGTTTTGTTTTTTAATTTCTCTCTATTGGATTCCTAATATACATGTAAATATGTACACAGATATACCAAGATATATGTATCTATAGGCATTGTCTGTAGTAACTTATTTATCTAACTTTGTTTGTAAATATATGCATGTACAAAATTTATGATTTTTAACTTAAATATCTATATTAAGTACTGTATAGTTGAGTGTTGGAATTCCTATTCCATGATAACCTATCTCAACTTCATTATTCCTTTAAGATTATTTATATATAAACTCTTTTGAAGAGGCTTTTAAACCAAAGATGCTTTCAATCTTCTCTTTAAGGAATGCCCCATATTGCCGAGGAAATAAATGATTACAATATAGCGTACTCCGTGCAATAATTAACAAATGTAAAGGTGCTCTGTGGGAACGTAGGATAAAGTGATTGGCTCTTCTCAAATATGGTCCAGGAAGGTGCATTGAATTTTATCCTTATGCTGAATCTAGTCAGAAAAATAGGAGTGATGCTGCTGGCTATTATTTATTAATCCCTAACTTTATGCTATAGCTCATGTTACCATTTTACTTTGTCCCCACAATAACCCCATTATGTTGGTATTATCCCCACTTTATGGCTGAAGAAACTGAGGCTCAGAGATACAAAAATAAATCATAGCTAGTAGGCAATGGAGCTTGGGCCTGAGGCAATATCTGTGCAACTTCAAAGGCTGTGTTCTTTTTGATTTTACTGCCCTGCTTCCAAGCAGAGGTGGGAAGGCACCTCTGAGGTGGAGGGAAAGTCATATGGGAAGGTACAGGAGGGGGACTCTGTGCGGAATGTTGGAGTTCTGCAGATAGGCCCTGTATCTCGAGTGTAAGATGCAACTGAGGCAAGCTGGTCTTGAGATCCAGCAGAGACTGGGGTCCTGTATGAGGGTCCCGAGGCCTTGCAGGGTCTGCATTGATTCTGATGAAGGGCCGGTGAGTGCTTCTTAGCAGACACGAGCTGACCTGCTGTGAACCTGAGCTAAGCACTCTGCCAGTGGAGGAGCTGTGGTGACAGGCTGTAATGCCAACTGCAGAAAGGGCAGGTATGATACTGAAGCAGTGTGGCTGAAAACCAACGCAGACCTTTACTAGAGCAACTGCAAGATGGGCCCAGGGTTTGAGAGCTTTTGGCTGTTTAAGAATTGACGTGACTGTCCTGAGGGTGAGGGAGAGAGAGGAGAGAACTATGATCCCGGGATGACTGGAGGGGAAGTAGAGTTTACTGCAAAGGGAAGTGATGGAGCAGAAGCAGGTGCAACTTAATGTTTTTCAAATTAATATAAGAGAATTCTAATGCATTTATACTCACTTTCTGCAGACATATTTTGCAACACGATAGGTATTTTATCTATTTTATTTTTCAAGATTTTTACTGTAATGGGCCATTCTAAATTTTCCCTGTATTCCTTTTTTTGATGGTTTTTGTTTTTTTGTACTTCTTCATTGTCCAGTGGAAGCTTGATTGGTCCCTGGTAGAACGCTTAGAAATTTTGGTTTCATTATTGCTTTTAAAAATGGAAATGTTTACTTTCTGTGTAGGAAAATGTGTCTGTATTTCCAAGGCTATGGCAAATATATGCTCATTAGTATACATATTCTAATTCTCAGCCTTAACTGTTGGGCCATATCCTATTGCAGCTGAATTCAGAGATCTCAGACCCTGTCACATCGGTTTAAGGGTAAGATGGGGTTTGTCTAAATTAAATGTAGAGTTGATTGAGTATAATTTGCTTCCAATAAATTATTGTGAATATGATGGATGAGAAATCTGCAGGGAGAATTGGTTAACTCCAGGGCATGATATTTTAATAGCTAATTTACTTATCTACACAAGTATTAATAGCAGTGATGCAGTACTCTCAGCCTTTAGTCCTTTGCTGTGCCTGTGTATTTCCTATCAACAGGATCCCCTAGGAAAGGAGGATGGCATTTTCTGTATTTATTCTCCATGTTTTTTTTTCCTGTTTAATGTCTTATTCCCATCTGTAGGAATAACGGAGTGCTGGTGTTTGTGTCCCGTGCTGGGGAGATGGGTAGCGTGGGGGCGGAACTGATGAATGCTCGTTTGCGCAGGATTAGGCAGAGGAAGCGCGCCAGGAATGGTGTGAGCACCAAACAACTGCAGGAAACCATGCTCGGCAGTCACTGCAGCTGGGCGGAGTCTGGGTACACAAGCTTCCTCTGGATGGAGTTTAGTTTCTGACTCATTTGTTTTCCACCTAAGGCACCTGTGTCTTTGGAGTACGCCATTGGAGAAATACAGATCTTTCCATACTTTTCCAGTTGATTATGGACCTGTCTCTGGTTTGCCTCAATGCCAGTTATGCCTTTTAGACAGGAAAAGTCCTGCTGGACCATCATAGTGTCTGAGGACTTATAGGGTCAGGACAAGCCAGGGCATAGAGCAGTCAGAAGTCATTAGGTTAGAATGAATGAATGGCATTTAAATCTTTCAGAGTATTCCCTATGGAAGTGTGCACACATGCACACAATTTCACATGACATGTGCTTGGTGACCCTAGGTATAGGTTTCACCTTGCCACTCTCATCCTGTGCCTCTGTGTAAGGTATGAAGGAGGATGCTTGCTGCTTCTGAGTGAGCAGGAAACTTACAGATTTTGTCCTAAATCATTTTTACTCTTTGAGTTGTCTTTTAAAGGAGCTGCATACTCATAATTCATCTTAGACAAGATGATCACACCGGAGTGGTTGTATTAGGACATGGGAGGACATAGGACATTATTTTTATTGGTCAGTTTAGGTCAAGTTTTGATAATGATTGATAGCATTGGATGTGGATTGGGTGGAGTGATAAAAACATGCGTAGAAGGCTAGACTTAATATTAGAATTAACTCTGCATCTGCTCCTTCTGTTTACAAAGTTTAATAAGAATTTTTTAGCAAAATCACTGCTGTTTTTCTAATAGCCTTTGGTTTTTGGGAGAAGCAGCAGAAAAATTTGAATTTATTGACTGCCAAATGATAAAATATAATTTCTTACGGAGATAGTGATTTAGAATTTTAGCAAAGTTATGATAAAATATAATGATGAATGGGATATGGTATTAATTAGCATTGGTTTTTTTTTTTTTTTTTTTGGCTCCTAGCA
>NW_012148496.1:1673373-1673704 GCF_000956105.1 Propithecus coquereli
ACATTTTAGCTTTTGCACTGAGCCAGCTGGCTAGGCCACAATTCCCTGGCTTTGTGATGAATTCTGTTCAGGGAGTCCTTGTATCCTTTCCTGCCGGCAAGCTTGGGTCAGGTGCTTTTTATTCAGCCCTTGTAGGGTACCGTCTTCTAGTCTCAGAGCAGCGTTTGGGATCTTTAGTATTTTCCCCCAGAAGGCCCTGGACTTTTCCACAAATCAGCCAACTTCCAGCCTCCCAGCGAACACTGTTGGGAGTCCACCTCAGCCCACAAAGGCCTCCTTTACTTTGTCTGGTGAGCAGTAGGAAGCTTGCCTATATTTACATAACTAAGGG
>NW_012148496.1:1673754-1674953 GCF_000956105.1 Propithecus coquereli
ATACTCTGATCTCGAGTTTTCAATGACTTTTTTTTCTTACATGATATTAGATTTAAATTTTTCTTAGATTTTGGTTTTAAGGAATGTAATGGTTAAAATTGCAAAAGGAATAATTTTGAAGGATGGATTAGAAGAGAAGAGAAGAAATTTGCTTTAGAAAAATCCTGTATTATTTCAGTGGTGCCATATATTGATCTCGAAATGAAGCTCATGTTTTTAATCTTATTCCTTCAGTAGCAAAAAAATGGGAAGGAAACAAGGGGATTTTCTTATAGTTGTGTGGATTTTCCCCCTTTGATTTAAGTTGCGGTGTTGTTATAACCTTAAGAGTGGTTGACAAGAATTCCCTAAATTAAAAAATGATAACATTTTATAAGCATATTTTCTTCATTACAGGACCAGAGCGGTTGTAGTTTTTTCAGGACAACATTTTCTTTACCTGCCTTACTATATACTATTTCTTAAATAAACATAACCTGTCCCTGATTTGGGTCTTGTCAATAATATAGTAATTATATCCCCTTCTTTTCCATGAAAAATTTCCCACGTAATCCATACAGCTTTCTTACACATTTTTTCTCTCTAGCACTAGCTGATCCAAAAGGTATCTGAAAACATTCCTTGTTCCCACTTTGGGCAGCCCTGCAAAGTCTTTTGGTAAGGTTGACAATTCTTTTTCTAAGACAAGAATGAGGCACAGTCGATAACTTCCCCCCTTTCATCCTGTATTCATTCTGAATATTTTATGACAAAAGCTTTTAGTTTTGTTACAGAAAAAAATACAGAAAAAGTCCAGATTTTCCAAAAAGAACACACCCACAAGAAAGTCTACAACAGTGAAACAGCAATTGAAAAAGTCCTGAAACAGAATTTTTTTCCACACTTAGTATCTATCTTCTGTTGTTCCTAAACTTGCACCATTCATTGTCTTGGAAAATGGTCCTACAGTCTAAAAAATTTTAACAAAATTCGTATTTAACTTACTTAGGATTTCTGATACGAATAGTAAAACAATAGGAATGATGTTAATTTATTATTATGTACTTTAGTACTCCTTTAGGAAATATTTAATTATTTTTTGGCAGAAAAGAATAGAGTTAATACGCTAGCAATTTAATAATACCAAGGCAGTTTTTATGTTCGTGGACAGCTTCTCTTTGGTGTATACATTTACAGCTTTGAAAGTTCAACTTTTTTGA
>NW_012148496.1:1676843-1679229 GCF_000956105.1 Propithecus coquereli
GGCTCCCTGTACTAGACGCCGGTACTAGAGATCTTAACGCCATGGCAGACACTGACGACAAAGAACAGTGTGAGCTTGATCAAGATCTGGATGATGCTGAAGAAGTAGAAGAAGAAGAAACTGACGAAGAAACGAAAATCAAAGCGTGTCTGCTGACTGTTCAGCTGATGCAAAATCCTCAGATTCTTGCAGCCCTTCAAGAAAGACTTGGTAGTCTGGTAGAAACAGCAGCAGGATGCGTTGAAAGCTTGCCTCGGGTAGTGAAAAGACAAGTGAATGCTCTCAAAAACCTTCAAGCTAAATGCGCACAGATAGAAGCCAAATTCTGCGAGGAAGTTCATGGTCTTGAAAGGAAGTATGCTGCTCTCTGTCAGCCTCTATTTGACAAGCGATTCGAGATTATTAATGCAATTTACAGACCTACAGAAGAAGAATAGAGTGGAAAACAGATGAAGACAATGAAATTTTGTAGGAGCTGAAAGAAAAGGCCAGGATTGAAGATGAGAAAAAGGATGAAGAAAAGGAAGATCCCAAAGGACTTCCTGAATTTTGGTTGACTGTTCGTAAGAATGTTGACCTGCTCAGTGATGTGGTTCAGGAACACGATGCCTTTTCTGAAACACTCGAAAGATATTAACGTGAAGTTCTCAGTCGCTGGCCAGCCTCTGAGTTTTGTCTTAGAATTTCACTTTGAACCCAATGAATATTTCACAAATGAAGTGTTGACAAAGACATATAGGATGAGGGCAGAACCAAATGATTCTGATCCCTTTTCTTTTGATGGACCAGAAATTATGGGTTGTACAGGGTGCCAGAGAGATCGGAAAAAAGGAAAGAATGTCACTTTGAAAACAATTAAGAAGCAGCAGAAACATAAGGGATGTGGGACAGTTTGCACTGTGACTAAAACAGTTTCCAATGACTCTTTCTTTAGTTTTTTTGCACCTCCTGAAGTTCCTGAGAGTGGAGATCTGGCTGCTGCTGCTGAAGCTATCCTTGCTGCAGACTTTGAAATTGGTCACTTTTTACATGATCGTATAATCCCAAGATCAGTGTTATACTTTACTGGAGAAGCTATTGAAGATGATGACAATGATTATGATGAAAAAGGTGAAGAAGTGAATGAGGAAGGGGAAGAAGAAGGAGATAAGGAAAATGGTCCAGACTATGACCCGAAGAAGAATCAAAACCCAGCGGAGTGTAAGCAGCAGTGAAGCAGGATGTACGTGGCCGTGTGGATGATCTGCACTGGTCAGCCTCCTGCTTCCCTGGAAAGGATGAAGTTACATCTCTTGTCAAGCCTATTTCAAGCAAAATTCTTAAAGCATTTAGTAATTAGTAGCCATGTTATAATTCATGATCCTTTTAGCATTAGATGACATATAGGCTGAACTATATGAAATTGCTAATATTTGACAAAAATTGCAATTTCTTGTGGTTTAACTTAGTACTTGGACTCTAGCTTACTAAGAAGACAAGGTAACTTTTAAAATAGGAAGAGCTGTTAGTGTAGATGATGGAGTTGATGTTTCCGTGTGACTTTTTTTTTTTTTGTAAAACTATAAGCAAATGAGTGTAAGTTGTAGGGAGTCGGATTTTCCTTTAAACATTTTTCCTTTAAGTTCCAAAGAGGAACTTAGAAGCAGTGTTGCATGTAATAGAACAGATTGTTGAAATTAGTCGGGAGACCTTCGAGTTTGCATAACTGTGAAGTTACTGTGAAGTAACCGTGAAGAGTTTTTCAGTTCTCCTACTGATTGCTTGACCTCTGATTTGTTAAACTACCTCTTCGCTAGTCAACAAAAATTTAGTGCTATTCGGAAATCCAAATTATCGTGAATTGAACTTGCTTTTAGTAGGTTATGTGTGCTAATTAACACAAAGTCTATACTCATCTGTCTGATTCTTGTGAACTTGTATTTCTACGTTGGTAATTGATTATCCTTA
The DNA here is from genome assembly GCF_000956105.1 of Propithecus coquereli. Classification (NCBI taxonomy): domain Eukaryota; kingdom Metazoa; phylum Chordata; class Mammalia; order Primates; family Indriidae; genus Propithecus; species Propithecus coquereli. Next base: position 1,678,791 of record NW_012148496.1, read on the forward strand.
GTAATTACTGCTTAATATTGTTATGTCTGACCTAGCACGTTTTAATTCCCTCAAGAATGTTGATTTGTGGTGGCAAAGCTAGACTGATGTAAGTTTTTTTCTAGTCCTTTATTGAGTTTCCAGAAAAGAAAAATATATTCTAAGGTGGGAATTGAGGATAAGAACTTAGAAAAACTTTTTTTTTTGTTGTTCTCCCTGGGTTTATCAGTAGTAATACCCAGGGCAGCCCTTATCTGGCATCTGTTTTCATTTTTAAGAGTCAGGGGCTGCTCTGTTGCCCAGACTGGAGTGCAGTGGTATGATCACAGCTCACTGGAGTCTCCAACTGCTGGGCTCGAGCAATCTTCCCGCCTCAGCCTCCCAAGTAGCTGGGACTGTTGGTGTGTGCCACCATGCCTGGCTAATTTTTTACTTTTTTATTTTTATTTATTTAGTATTA
>NW_012148496.1:1679279-1680940 GCF_000956105.1 Propithecus coquereli
TAGTACTCCTTTAGGAAATATTTAATTATTTTTTGGCAGAAAAGAATAGAGTTAATAAGCTAGCAATTTAATAATACCAAGGCAGTTTTTATGTTCGTGGACAGCTTCTCTTTGGTGTATACATTTACAGCTTTGAAAGTTCAACTTTTTTGATTTTTATTTAAGAGAACATTAGCATGTAGGATTTTAAAATCTCAAGGCAGTCAGGATTTCAGCAATGATTTTAGTTAATTAATCAAGAAAACCAATTTAAGGAGAGAAAGAATAGTTCCCCAGTTTTACTCTCTATGAATGGAATTATTTTATCTACTTTGTATAGTTTCTAAGAGAATTCAAATAGAGGATAATGCTGTATGTAAGGTCTTCAGCATAATACCTGACACAAATTTGTGCTAGAAAAATGTTAGTTGTTAAAATATATGTTTAAACTTAATTTATTGGACAGAGGCAGTTCCTTCCATATTTCTGTTTACATATTGTTCCTCTTTCTTTAAATGAAACCTCTTCTCATGCAGTTTGTATTGCATAAATTTTGTCAAATTAAGGTTAAAGATATATATTTAATCTTTCTGAGGAACTAAATAAGAGTTAAAGAGGGATGAAAGTATAGATAAAGCAAAATTCTTTTTTTTTTTAAATTAAATCCAAATTTTATTAAGCACTTCAAATTACATACGTCAGACTTCTAGAATGGAATAGAACTATTTTGGAACTGGAGAAAATGGCATAAACACTGACATCCCTTGAAACTCCAATTATAATGAAATTCCACTGCAAACCACATCCCCACTATATAACAAGACTCAATATTACCTACCCCTTCACTTTGGCAATAGCTATTTCCTAAAGGAATGAAAAAAATAGTGATTTTGCTACTTTAAGTTCATTAAAAATGCGATTCTATCTTTAGATAAAAAAATTTTCAAGTTCAGAAAAAGCTGTGTTTAGATGAGCTATGGTTACAAAAGAAATAAAAACCAGCACACAATGTCTAATTAAAGCAACCCAAATCATTTTGAAAATAAAGAGGAAAAAAAAAACTATTACTATTGGTTAAGGATTTCCAGTAGTAAGTTAAAAATCTCTGGAGGGAATGGATAGCACTACACAAATAATAATATGTGTTCACATTCTGAGACCTTAGCATTGTCTTTTCATAAAGGAAGCCCTATCGCCTCTAAAGATGAATTCAGTGTAATTTTATTAAGATCAAAAACTCTAGACCTTTCTCTAATTACAATCCAGTTAGTCCACATTAGTCTCACTGTCAAAAAAAAAAGTCCATCCCCCAAAATTAACAGTAGTTAGCCTGAAGTATTTTAAATGTGGCTCTATAGTCTCAAATTTAATGGCATTTTTTTCCCCAAAATGGTCTTATTTGTACTTTATTCCCATGATCCCTACAGTATTTACTACAGTATGATCATCAAAAATACTGGAAAAAAAAATCCTTGAACCATTTGGAATAGTTCATCTATCCACTTCTATTAAAATAAGAGCCACACAAAGATCTGAAAGAGGGTTGCCTGCCCGGATCCAGAGGTACTTAGCCTCTCTTTTCCAGTTTCATTATCAAAGCGTGGTATGAATAAGACGCTGAATATCGCACTTGTGTTACAAAAAGGCCCAAAATTTTGAGCTTTTAATGAGACTGAGAAACA
>NW_012148496.1:1688903-1690396 GCF_000956105.1 Propithecus coquereli
ATAATTTTGTGGAAAGCAATGAAGATTCACATACATAGTAAAATCTCAGTTCTTTGGATTGAATGAACACTTAAGGAACACAGAAGTTGTACTCTCACATATATTATCATATTTTATATTTACAACAACCTCTGAAGTTGTTATTAGCCCCATTTTAGAGATGAGGAAAAAATGTCTGAACCAAATTGAGTCATTTTTTTCTTTCTTTCTTTCTTTCTTTCTTTTTTCTTTTTTTTAGAAATGGGGTCTTGCTCTGTTGCACAGGCTGCAGTGCAGTGACATGATCCTAGCTCACTGTAACCTCAAATTCCTGGGCTCAAGTGATTCTCCCTCTTCAGCCTCCCTGAGTAGCTACAGGCACATGCCAAGATGCCTGCCTAATTTTTAAGATTTCTTTTGTAGAGACAGGGTCTCTCTGTGTTGCCCAGGTTGATCTCAAACTCTTGGCCTCAAGTCATCCTCCCACCTTAGCCTCCCAAGGTGCTGGGATTACAGGGGTGAGTCACCAATCATTGGGTGAATCTTTTGCCCAGTGTCATGGCCACTCGATTCTGTTTTAACTTTGAGCATCTCAATTAGCCATGGGGAATTTTGTCTGTTGGCTGGGGGCGTACTTTAACATGATCATCTGAACCGTCAATGAGTCATAATCTTTTTGCCAGTGGAGTCTCTTGCTTTGACGTTGATGGCTGCTGACTGGGTGCTGGTTGCTGAACGATGGGGTGGCTATGGCAATTTCTTAAAATAGGACAATGGTGAAGTTGGCTGCCTCAATGGACTCTTCATTCAAGAAAAATTTCTCTGTGGCATGTGATGCTATTTGATAGCATTTTACCCTGAGTAGGACTTCGTTCAAAATTGGAGTCAATCCTCTCAAACCCTGCTGCTGCTTATGTAATATTCTAAATCCATTGTTGTCATTTCAACAATGTTCACAGCATCTTCACCAGGAGTGGATTCCATCTATAAAGAGAAACTCCTCCTTTGCTTGTCTAGAAGGAGCAAGCAACTCCTCATCCATTCAAATTTTATCATGAGATTGCAGCAATCCAGTCAAATCTTCAGACTCCACTTCTAATTCTAGTTCTCTTGCTGTTTCCACCACATCTGCAATTACTCCCTCCACTGAAGGCTCGAACCTGTTAAAGTCATTCATGAGGGTTGGAATCAACTTCTTCCAAACTCCTGTTAATGTTAGTATTTTGACCTCCTCTTATGAAGGTTCTTAATGGCATTTAGAATGGTGAATCCTTTCCAGAAAGTTTCCAATGTGCTTTGCCCAGATCCGTCAGAGGAATCACTATGTATGGCAGCTATGGCCTTACGAAATATATTTCTTAAATAATATGACTGGACAGTCAAAATTACCGCTTGATTCTTGGGCTGCAGAGTGGATGTTGTGTTAGCAGGCATGAAAACATTAACCTCCTTGTACATCTTCATCAGAACTTTTTGGTGACGAGGTACATTGTCAATGAACAGTAATGTTTTGA
>NW_012148496.1:1693557-1696568 GCF_000956105.1 Propithecus coquereli
ATTATACAGGTTTATAGTTGAGCCATAAAATATGCTACCCTTTTGAATTAATTTGTTGCATTTTTTTAAGCCAAAGTTTGCCTGTTTAACTGAAAATCCTGCACAGATAAAATGTACTGTCGTTATAAGCACAGATATTGATAGTATATATGTTCACGTATTGTTAATTAAGGAACAACTGTAAGGTTTTGTTTGTTTGGGGTTATATTCGCTTTATTTGCTTCCTGAGAAGACCAGCCGTTTTCATCTTTGGATCCTCCTCAGTACCCAGCAGAATACCTTATACACTGGTCCCAAAAATGTACATGACATTATCCATGTGAACTTCTGTATGGGGTCACCCCCATCAACATATGAACATGTGTTAATAGTTTACTTCCTTGTTTAAAAAAAAAAAAAAATCTTCCTTTACTCCATGATGCCTTTTAGTTGTCACCCCATTCTCATTTCCCTTTCTCAGAAACATTTCTTGACATAGTTATCCTATGTGTTTCACTTCGTCATATTTGTTTCTTTTTAGTCTGTTCCAATCTGTTATGTGTTCCATCACTACAGTACAATTGCTTTTATCAACGTCACCTGTCATATGCCATTTACCGGAACACTTCTCTGTCCTCATCTTAATCGGCCTTTTGCCAGAATTCTACTCACACCTCCAGGATTCACACCTCCAGGCTTCTTGAAATCTCCTTTCTCTGCTTCCTTGAAACGACACTGTTTTCATCTCTTCAGGCTGCCATAATGAGATAACACAGGCAGAGTGGCTTAAACAACAGGAATGTGTTTTCTTACAGCTCTGGAGGCTAGAAGTCCGTGATCAAGGTGTCTACCAAACTGGGTTCTGGGGAGGGCTCTCCTCCTGGCTTCTGGAGAGCCACCTTCCCATTTTAGATGGCTTTCCCTCGGTGGACAGGCATGAAAAGAGAGCAGGCGAGCTCTCTGGCTTCTTGTAGGACACTAATCCTATCCAATCAGGGCCTCACCCTCTGAGTTCATTTGACCTTAATTACTTTCTCAGAGGCTCCATCTCTACATACAGAGACACTGGGGCTGAGGGTTAGGGCTTCAACATACCGGTTCTTGGGGGACACAAACATTCACTCTATAACAGACACTCTCCTGGCTTTCCTGCTACTTCTTTGGCCATTCCTCTGTCTCTTTTCTTGACTTCTCTTCCACTGCTTAATCTCTAAAATTAGAATAGAGTTCCTCAGGCTCTATTCTGAGCTCTGTTCTTTTTCTTGCTTCACAGTCCACTTGGGCAGTCTCAGCCATTTCCGTGACTTCACTTATCATTTCTAGACAGATTCTTCCAGACTTTAATCTCCAGTCTAGGCCCCTTCTCTAAGCTACAGATTCACATCCAATGTATTCCTCAAATGACCCCACATTTAGTATGTCCAAAACGGAGCCCTTAATTTCAAAATTCCTATAGATACTTCTTCCCAGTCCTTCATTTTAGAAAATGGCACCATTATCTGTAGTTTCTAAAATCATAAACTGGGGCAGTATTCCACATTCCTTCATGTCTGTCGTCACTCAGGTAAGCAAGTCTTGCTGATTCCAAGATTCACCTTGAATCTGCCCACCTTTCTCCTTCTCCTTTGTAACTCCAGCACTTTCTCCTCAGTCAGGTCTCGGGTAACAGGTCACTTTTCTAGACTCCGTACCCTAAGCAGTCTCTCCGAGTCCCTATTCCCATAATCCTCCCTAACATCAGCCTGTTTTATTGTCTTGATAGCATCTTATCCAGACTTTTATGCTTTATTTAATTGCTTACTTATTTTTTGCCTCTTCCCTTGCGAATTTAATATTAACAAGAACAAGGAAGGGCCTCATTAGCCTAACTCTTCACTATATCCCTTCCCCTAGAATAGTGCCTGGTGCATAGTAGGTGTTCAAAAAATGGTTATTGTGAAGGAATGAGTTTCTTTTGCTACCGCTTTAGTCCATGACAACATTATCTTTTCACTGGACTGTTACAGAAGCCTTTTAACTTACCAGGTTTCCCAGTTCAGCTCTTGTCTTCCCCCGATCTGTTTCCATAGAGCAGCTAAAGTGATCCTTTACAAATGTATCTCAGACTGTGCGCTCCCTGGCTGGAAGCTCCGCTTTGGCTTCTTCATGGATGATCTGCTCCCTACATATCCCCCCAACTTCCTCTCTCTTCCTCTCCACCATTGTACCGTGCACATATAGGCTGTCTGCTGCCTCCTAGAACACACCAATCAGTCTCTCCCGGCGTGGGGTCCTTCCACTTGCTGGTGCTCTTCCAAGAATGTCCTCCTCTGATCTGACATGGTTGGACCCTTCTTTTTAAAGCTTTGTGTCACAGTGTAAATGACACCTCCTCAAAGAGGCCTCCTCTGTCTGCGATGGGTTTTCCCTCCTTCATTGGCCCAGCACCAAGAAGAGTGTGTTTGCAGAACTAAGTACTATCCACAATTGTTTTATATCTTTGTTTACTGTCTTTCTCTCTCATATTGGCTGCATGAGGAAGGGACATTGTCTTATTCTTTATTGTATTTTAATGTCTCTCATACTTCTGGCAATCAATGCTTATTTCCCCAATCAGTGCATACAAATGCTAGAACATTTATATTTTTCCTTAGGTGTCTGAAAGTATTTTTTTGTCTTCTTCTAAGGATATAATAACAAAAATGAGTATTTTAGGAAACTTGAAGGCCAAAATTAGTTATGTTACTATAAGATCTTCTTCTAGAATAAATTTAAAGTGAGAAGCTCTTTTTAATATTGCATTTCTCCAGAGACAGCTTCATGAGTCAAAGAGGTACCTCTCAACACGTGACTTACACAAGACAGTGGAATTATGCTGTGAACTGCCTTTTTATGTCTTTAGCCAGCTAGGTCATTAGGAAGTTTGTATTCCTTTCTTTCTATTATATAGAAAACGAATAGTATAAGGAAAACTCACCCCTTATTAGAAATTAAAAAGGGACTAGACTACTATTTCTTCTTCTAAGTATATTAGATTGGAAAGATGTTTAAGA
>NW_012148496.1:1696654-1698685 GCF_000956105.1 Propithecus coquereli
CTTTAAATAAGCTGGATCTAAAGATTTTTTAATATGATTTATACAGCAAATGATAGATATAATTAAAACTTTGTCATTTTAATACAAAAATTAGAAAACAGTGATAATATTTAGTGCTTAGATATACTGTTATCTGCTTTAAAAATATAGATTCAGGCTGGCATTATGCCCTTTATTTTCCATTTGTTTCCTTTTTTTATATTGATATTAGTTTCAGATTCTACCAGGAAAATCAATGTGATTAATGTAGACGTGATCTCAAAGACTTCACCTCTGTGGCCTCTGTAACAAGGCCTTTCGTGAGAGCGCTTTGGCTGCAATGATCAGTTGACCTGTCTATTGAATATCATAAAGCTTAAGTCCCTGGAATAGCCCTTGATTTTTCACTAAGATGAGAAGGAGATTCTTTCTGAGAAGCATATAACATCAATCAGAGGGCTGTTTGCCAAGTTGCAGCACACTGGAGCAATAATGAAAATATGACCTTATACTGTGGATAGCAATTTTCATTTTTTCCAGACACTTAACACTTAGTATTGCATTGAGCCCTACTGTGAACTAAGGCAGAAGGGCTCATATTATTATCTCTGTTTACAAATTAGACTCAGAAGAGTTGATGACTCTCTAATGCTAGCAAGCAATAGGGTAAATAGAAACAAATATTCAACCTTAAAAATGTGCATTACAATATGCAGTTGAAAATACTTACATTTCATACCAGTGAAACCCCTTAAGTTAAATTTACAAACCTTAAGATGATAACAAGGTAAACTTTTACAACTAGAGACCTTGTTATTGTTGATCCCACGTTTCATTAAGAGGACATATGCCTTTATGTATTCTCATTTATTGCTGTTGCTGGAGGGGGATAAAGAATTATTAAACATGATTCCTTTATTCCAGCTTGCCTGTTATAACCTAGCTGTGTGGAAATGGACATAAATTTACAACACTGTAAGGTAGCATTAATATTTAATAAGTGTCCTGACAATGGCAGAGATAACAACCTAAGTCCAGAGAGGAGGTTCAGTTTTGGCCCAGATAAGCAGAAAGATTCAGATAGGAGTTGACTTTTAAGCTGAGCTTTGAAAGGTGATTGAGAGTTTGATAGGCAGACATTTTGTGAGAGCCTATTTTATTTTGTTGGAAAAGAAGAGGATTCTATTTGGGCAAAGGCATTGAGGTAGGAAAGGTCAAAATATTAATATTTATGGGTAGGGCAATAGGCCAATTTGACAGAAACGAGAAGATTTCTGTAGGACAGTAGTTGTGATTGTTACTTCATATGGGAGTGAGAAAGTACTAGATTTTTCTCTATGATGAATCTTCCTACATTCCCTTCCTCTTCCATCTATTAGGGAGGAATAAGCTGTGTCAATATTTTTCCCACTAGGGTACTGTACGTCTTTGAAATTAACCATATTATTTGGTAAAGGGTAATTATGTGGATTCTCATTTTTGTTTTTAACTCTTACTCCCTTTTCATTTCTGCATTCCATAATTTCATCAAACAAATGAAAACCTACAAAAAAGGTACAAGAATATGCAATAATGACCCATTGTTGGTGTAAGTTTGATGCTACTTGGTACATAGCCATTTTAGACTGACCTATCCGTATGCGGCAGCCCTGTCTGTTTGCAAATTATCTAGATCAAGGGTCAGCAAGTTTTTTCTGTAGATGATAAGATAGGAATTATTTTAGGATTTTTAGGCCATATAGTGTCTTTTGCAACTACTTTTATTTACCACTGTAGTAGAATAGCAGCCACAGATAGTGCATAAATGAAATGAGCAGAGCTTTGTTCCAAGAGAACTTTATTTATAAACACAGGCAATGAGACAGACTTGGCCCACCTGTGGAAGTTTGCTGACTTCTGGTTTAGAGACATATGTGATCATCTTGTTTCAAATAACTGGATCCTAGATTTCTTCCTCACCGTCTGTGGATTCTCTGACTCTTAAAAATAATATTCTTGGCCTTCTATTTCTTTTGGTTAAACTGCTTTTATATTATCATGTTACTTCTAACT
>NW_012148496.1:1698735-1700938 GCF_000956105.1 Propithecus coquereli
ATTAATTCTAATACACTTTAACAGAGAGCATGGTGATGACTTTGTATTTTTACATGGCTTACTGACAGAACGCAGCTAGGAGAGGAGACCACATAAAGGCTATATAAATCATGGGAGCAGATGGTTGAGGGACAGTTGTTTGACTTTAACAGTATCACACAATAAGTCAGCCCAGATTTAAAACACAATAGTGCTGTAGTAAGCAGCATTATCACCCCTGGAGACTAGCAGTAGATTTGTAATTGTCCTATTGTAATTCTTTTCACAAATCATTTAGTCTGTTTTACTAACATCTCTCTATGTAATTGGCTCATCATGGCAAATAGACCAATTGACGTAGCTGGAAGGGAGAGCAGAGCTGGAAGGGAGAGCAGAGCGTGCCTGCTGCTCTCTAGCATCCATAATCTGGGATGTGAGAAGCTGCTTTTTAGAATTCTTAACATTTACACACCTACATACAATAGGGCCTTTGGAAATGATGTGGTCCAGACCTCTCATATTGCAGGTGTGTCACGAATCACCTTATGTTTTCAAGGTCGATCACTGTGGTAGGCAGGATGATGGCCTCCCAAAGATGTTCATGTCCTAATTCCTGGAAACTGTGAATTTGTTAGCATACATGGCAAAAGGGACTCTGCAGATGTAATCAAGTTAAGGAGTCTGAGATGGGGAGATTTTCTGTGTGGGCCCAGTGTAATCATATGAGTCCTTAGAGAGATATGCCACATTGCTGGCTTTGAAGATGGAGGAAGAGGGCCACGTGCCCAAGATTGCGGGCAGTCTCTAGATCTGGGACAGGCAAGGACAAGAATTCTCCGCTAGAGCCCCCAGAAAGGAACCCTGCCCTATGATTCCTTGAATTTAGCCCCGTGAGACCCATGATAAAAAATAGGAATTGTTACAAGCCACAAGTTTGTGGTAATTGGTTACAGCAGTCACAGAAAACTAATACACTCATCAAGTTAGGGGTTAAACCAAGTCTAGACCCCAGACCTTCTGCCTTAGAGTCTAGGTTTTTTTCTCAGGCGATAAGTGTCCTTCATATCACTGAAGCAAGTAATCCTGAAAGGCAGAACCACTTTGTTCTTATTCCCTAAGATTTAACCCAGGAATGGGCAAAAGAGAGCCACTCAGAAGGTGCTTGTTGACCGATGTGCAAGTACCAGATGCTCCAGAGAGAAACCAAATGCCAGCATGAACTTGCTACGCTGTTTAGTTCTCAAGTTCACTCACCAAAACTGCTGTGATTAAGGAACATCTAGAGGTTGCCCAGGGTGCGCAGCAGTTTTGTGACCGGGTGTCTTGATTTGATTTCTGTGTTCCAGATAATCTAAGGGTGGTTGTACAGTTAAAGGGGGCCCTTCTGAGTAATTCTTAAGCCCACACTTGATTTAGAACAGGTATTGGCCATGAATAATAGTGAAATAAATTCAAGATACCAAAAAGTCTTTCAGCTCCTTTTGAATTTTGATTCTGACTTCCCACAAGGTCCTTTTAAAAAATTTGTTTTAGTCATTGACAAAAATGATGGGAGTATTTAAAATAAAATAAATGGTAAAGAAATCTGAGGTTGTACAAGGGTAAGAACATAATCCCTCAGAAAACCTAATCCAAGGACTTGAGGCATGTTTCCTGTTGTCTGCCAGTTCTGATTTGTTGGTGATAATAGGCTTCTGGAGCACTGTTGAAGGAACTCTGTGGCCAAGTCCTTGATCAAGTGCAGAGTTCCTTGATTGTGTCTGATTTGGGCAGCTGAGGCAGTGCTTACTCACTTGCTAGCTAGGGTGTTCTCTCCGTGTATCAATCAATTGTTTAATCACCGTTTCTTGGGTGTGATTTTTCAGCCAGTTATAAATCCACCTAAATGAACTGTATCCCACTCACATTTCTTCATTGGATCTAGGTGGAGAGGACAGACCCTGACAGTGTTATGACAGTTTGAAAATGTGAAGTCCAGGGAGCATTAACCTCATTTGTAAGTTATTCTGTACACTCACACCTGGGAATGAGGAAGGAAGAGGGATTTTAGAGAAGGCAAGAAGTGAGGGTCAAACAGTGCTTTTCTTCCCAGTCCTACCAGTAGTGAGCAGTTCTTTCATTTTGTCTCTGTCTGGCTTAGTCACAGAAAATTTTATTTTGCTGAGGGAGCCTCGACTGGATGTCGTCACAGATGGTTCAGGGTAGGAAAGTAGATAAAAAATAT
>NW_012148496.1:1700988-1702447 GCF_000956105.1 Propithecus coquereli
TGCTGCATCCCATATATTTCAACAAGTTGTAGTTTTATTTTCATGTAGTTAAAATATTTCAAATTTCATTTGAGACTTTTTTGGCTCATGGGTTACTTAGGAGTATGTTGCTTAATTTCTTGGTATCTGGGCATTTTCCAGCTATCTTTCTGTTATTGATTTCTAGTTTAATTCCATATTGTTTGAGAATGTACTTTACATACTTTCTGTTCTTTGAATTTGTTAAGATATGTTTTGTGGGGCTAGAATGTGGTCTGTCATGAGGAATGTTCTGTGGGTATTCTGCTGCTGTTGTTTAGAGTATTGCATAAATGTCAATTAGATCAAATTATTTGGTAGTCCTGTGTCCTTACTGATTTTCTGCAATAGGACATTTTAAAAATTGCTACTTTAGAGCACTGAATGGGGCCTAATAATTTAAAAGTATGAGAGCCGTTCCTGAAAGGGGCTAATTTATGACTTGAGAATATCAGAAGCATTGTGCACAAGACATTTACAAGGAGTGTATGTGGTGGCTGAAATATTCATGGGTATATCATGCACTTATTTCCCTTTAAGAGAAGAGTGATCAACCTTGAATGATTCCACTTGAGGTACAGGCAAAATCCAACCTGGACATACAGATAGGAAGGTCATCAGCAATGAACTCAGGGGTCCTCTGGTGTCTTACTAATTTTTCTACATAATATGGTGCCTGGCATATAATTGGTACTAGTGTCTGTTGAACTAAATTGATAAAAAGAACATGATATTTGGATCTAAGTTTGGTTATAGATGAATGGGAGTTTATAATGTCTAATTGTGAGAATGTAAAAAGGCTAAGACATTGTTCTGCAAGTTGGGTCACAAATGTGCTTTCCTAAGAGTGAAGGATAATCCTATGGTCATAGTTTTATATTTCTGTAGATATACCTTGGAGATTTTTCAGGTTTGGTTCCAGACCACCACAATAAAGCAAATATCACAATAAAGTGAGTCATACAAATGTTTTGGTTTTCCAGTGCATATAAAAGTTATGTTCACACTATACTATTGTCTATTAAGTGTACAATAGCATTGTGTCTAAAAAAATATACATATCTTAATTTAAAAATACTTTATTGCTAAAAAATGCTAATGATTGTTAACAAAATACCATGCTATCTGTGGAGGAAAAAGGGAGGGCTTTATTTTTTATAAAAAACAATCTGCAGATTAGGGAGGCACAACCTTAAGTACTAGTGGAAATGTACTCCCTGAAGAACAGAGGAAGGATCTGGCTTACAGAGGAAAAGTTCTTTCCCTGGTTCTCAATCAGGTCTGTTTATGCAAATGAAGGATTCAAACTTGTTCAGTTCTGATTGGTCAAAATAGTCAAGCCCTGATCAAGGCCCCAAACCAGAAGTCTCAGTTAGATGTTTCTTTCAAATGGCTAGTGGTAGTGGAGGGGTTCTGGTGGCTGGTTTGGTCTGACCGTAAA
>NW_012148496.1:1706495-1707809 GCF_000956105.1 Propithecus coquereli
TTTTTTTTAATAAAAAATTCAGGTAAAAAGGAAAACTGTGAATTTGAAAATGTCACCATGAAGAAAGAGCAGGCAGTCAGTGGGATTGCCTTTCAAGTTTTCAGGAGACTTGCTAGTTATTGTTCAGACTGTTAAAGACCAAGTCATGGGTTCCAGTCATCTTTGATGTTTACTTACTTTCTTATCATGCAAACTGCTGTCCTGTTGCTTTAGCTGACACTCCGGGCACCTATTAGTTCAGTGAGTCCCTATGCTTCATCAGACATTGAATTTAGAAGCTAAAGGAGGCCTGAGACATCTTTAATTATAATCTGACTCTTAGAAGGAGAGAGCTAAGGTCCACAGATCATTAGTAACATTTCCCTGGCCGTTCTCGTGTTGCTGTCATAACCAGTCCTTTCCCAACAGCTGCCAAGTCCTTGCCAACCCTTCACGTCCACTTCCATGGTGACTTGCCAGATCAGACCTACTTTACGTCACACCTGGATGATTGCATTGGCTTCCAAGCTCATCTAGTTGTTTTAAATCCACCTTGTGATCCAATTCAATGAGCTCTTATGGACGGAATAGATGTTATAGGCAAGGTTCTGGTTTAGATTTTGCATCGGTGGTTGGTGAAGATTCCTCGAGGAGCTTTTCCAACTATGGGGAGGTTTTACATACCTAAATTCACAGAGCCCGCCTGCTGACTTGTGAACAAAATTCTGATTGTTGCTTGGGTTACATGAGAATATGTCTAAAACCAGTTTAAATCTGTTAAGAACATATTGGGGCCTACTCTATACTAGCATGATGTTGGGAGTCAGAATACTTTGAAGATAAAAGTTTAAAACATAAGCTGTGCTCTGAACAAGTTTACATTCTCATTGTAGACAAAACATGCTCATAAAGGGGCAAGAAAGAATATAAGAATACATCCAAGTACCCAAATGTATAGCATAAACAAAAGGGCTGAAAATCAAAGGAGGGAAAACTATATAAAATTTAAAGATGTAGTAAAGCTCGAAATGAGCTATTAAGGTTAAATACGAATTGCAAGGAAAGGAAAGATCATTCCAGAAGGAGAATATTGGGAGTAAATCTTGGAATAAATATGGAGGGATAATTTCTAATTATGAAAATTTATTTACATGTAAAACTGTGCTTTATTGAGTGAATTATTTGATAAGTACCTTACTTTTCTATTACACATGGAAATAGGGCCAAAAATCAATTAGTGCCAAGTACCCAAATGTATAGCATAAACAAAAGGGCTGAAAATCAAAGGAGGGAAAACTATATAAAATTTAAAGATGTAGTAAAGCTCGAAATGAG
>NW_012148496.1:1707859-1709752 GCF_000956105.1 Propithecus coquereli
TACACCAACTAAATACAGAGGTCCTTGAGGCCTTAGTGGATGATGAAGGCACAGAAAGGATGGTTCCTGGGTCACTGAATCACCATAGGAGAAAGTTGCCTGCTAACCAGGAACACTGTTGTTGGATTATTATGTGTGAATGCAGATAAACTTGTAGCATGTTAAAACACTGATATTTAGGGTTCGTTTCCTACAGCAGTTAATGTTACCCTTTCACATCATTTTTCAGAAGTTCTCAACCTTTTTCACCACTATATACCTGAGAGATGAGACACTCCCATCATATTCATGATTCACCGTGGCAGGGAGAAGATAATTTCAAGAAGATCATGGAGGTCACTATAATCACATGCTGCAAAAGTGGTTTAACAGAATTGCAGAGAAATGTCATTAGATTTAGCAATAACTAGACCACTGTTAGAACAGTTTCAGTTGAGTGGAGGTGGCAGGAGACAAGATTGCAGAAACATGAAAAATGAGTGGTAGACGAGCAAATGGAGACAGTGAATGAAGTCGTCCAATATATTAATATATTAGATCCCAGCAACATAATCATAGGATTGCAAAATTCTTGGAAAACAAGGGAAGCCATTTGTTAAAAGATCTCAAGGGGCTGGGCATGGTAGCTCACACCTGTAATCCTAGCACTTTGGGAGGCCAAGGTGGGAGGCTTCCTTGAGGCCAGGAATTTGAGAATAGCCTGAACAACACAGCCTATCTCAAAACGAATGAATGAATGAATGAAAACAAAATATTACTATTTCCAGTATCCAAGGAATCATATCCTTGGCAATGAATTGCAGTCAAGATGAACATTTTTAATCTGTCACAGGATTAGGTAAAAACAAAAAAGATCTCAAGGTGAGGATCTTCAGTGACATGGTAACAAGGTAACCGTATTTCCCTGTTTGCCCAGGATATTGTTGGTTTATGTCTGTTAACCTAGCATAATTATTAATAGTGACCCTTCACTCTTAGCTATAGTTTAGATAAAAATTTTATACAGTTACCCCTACACAGCGACAACTTCATCTGAGTACACAGGGTTTGAGATCTGAAGGAATAGCTGTTAAACACAAAGTTAACTCATGAATAAATTGCCATTGCTTCTGTGGATTATTCTTTAGTTACACTTTATGAGGGAGTAAAAGATTGCGTTTTTTGTTTTATTTTAATGACATTGTAGAATTGGTCCTAATATAGAACTGTATTTAGGAAAGAGAATGTTGGATAGCCATCACTGCTCTTGAGTCTCTTTTGATCTGGCTTTTCTCTTGCATAGTCTTTTTGTGTCCTGCTTTGTTGCAAAAATTAACTTTGATTTTTTTTAAAGTGACACATTAAAAACTTGCAGCAATATAGATAATATTTGTTGTGGTATGGGAAAAACTTTTCTAAGTGTAGAAACGAGAACTCATAAAGAAAATGTTGATAGATTTTCCTATGTGAAAATGGAAAACTTACGAACCTTAAAAAATAACCCCAAATAAAAGGCACATATTGACAAAATATATTTATAGCAAATACAATCGTAAAAGCTTTTTCTCCATAAAGAATAAGGATAGACTTTAATAGAAAACACATATCTCCTACGTCCCAGAATGAATTATTGCATTTAATACTCCCAATCTTTCTGTTGTCTCAGTTTTACAGATGATGGTTAGATAACTTGCCACAATCACATGACTAACAATGGGTAGAACAGGAACTTATATACTCGCGTGGTCAGATTCCAGAGCACACACTATTAACTGCTACTCTCCTAGATCAGTACAGAAATGGAAAACTCAAAATAAGAATGCTCAGAAAACACAGTTCTCACCCACGTAAACTCATGTACTCGTGCATACACTTATATATGCTTATTAATACAAATGACCAATAAACATGCTT
>NW_012148496.1:1722207-1723998 GCF_000956105.1 Propithecus coquereli
ATTACCGCTTGATTCTTGGGCTGCAGAGTGGATGTTGTGTTAGCAGGCATGAAAACATTAACCTCCTTGTACATCTTCATCAGAACTTTTTGGTGACGAGGTACATTGTCAATGAACAGTAATGTTTTGAAAGAAATCTTTTTTTCTGAGCAGTAGGTCTCAACAGTGGGCTTAAAATATACAGGAAACCATGCTGTAAACAGATATGTTGTCATCAGGTTTTGTTGCTCATTTATATTGCACAGGCAGAGTAGATTTAGCATAATTCTTAAGGGCCCTAGGATTTGGGAAATGGTAAATGAGCATTGGCTTCAACTGAAAGTTGCTAGCTGCTTTAGACCCCAACAAGAGAGTCAGCCTGTTCTTTGAAGCTTTGAAGCCAGGCATTGACCTCTCCTCTATAGCTACGAAAGTCCTAAATGGCATCTTCTTCCCATGGAAGGCTGTGTCATCTACATTAGAAATCTGTTGTTTAGTGTAGTCATCGTTATCAATTATCTTAACTAGATCTTCTGGGTAACTTGCTGCAGCTTCTCCATCAGCACTTGCTGCCTCACGTTGGTTGCACTTTTATGCTACGGAGATGTCTTCTTTCCTTAAACCTCATGAACTAGCCTCTGCTAGCTTCCAACTTTTCTTCTGCAGCTTCCTCACTCTCAAAGCCTTCATAGATTCGCAGAGAGTTAGGGCCTTGCTCTGGGTTAGGCTTTGGCTTAAGGGAATGTTGTGGCTGGTTTGATCTATCTAGATTACTAAAACTTTCTTCCTATCAGCAATAAGGCCATTTCGCTTTCTTGTCATCATGTGTTCACTGGAGTAACACTTTTAATTTCCTTTAAGAATTTTTCCTTTGCATTCACAACTTGGCTAACTGGTGCAAGAAGCCTAGTTTTCAGCATATCTCAGCTTCAACATGTCTTCCTCACTAAGCTTAGTCATTTCTAGGTTTTGATTTAATATGAGACATATGATTCTTGCTTTCACTTGAACACTCAGAGGTCATTGTAGGGTTGTTAATTGGCAGAAATTTCAATATTGTTGTGTCCCACAAGAGAGAGAGAGATGGGGGGAATAGCTGGTTGTTGGTGTAGTCAGAACACACATTTATTAAGTTTCACCACGTGGTCCGTGGTGCCCCGAAACCATTACTAAACAAGTAACCTCAAAGAACACTAATCACAGATCACCATAACAGATATAATAATAATGAAAAAGTTGAAATATCATGAGTCACATTACCAAAATGTGACACAGAGACATGAAGTGAGCACATGCTTTGGAAAATTGCCACCGATAGACTTGCTCGGGGCAGGGTTGACACAAACCTCCAATTTCTAAAAAATAATATCTGCAAGCCCAATAAAGTGAAGTTCAATACAATGAGACATGCCTATGTTTGTTTTTACTAAGTATTATTTTGTCTTTTGTCAAGTTTTCTCCAGCTGTGGAGCACCTTATATCTCAGACGGTCAAGGATATTGAGGGCTTTCTCCCCACCTAAGAACTTAGTTACTTTGGAATGTTTTGGTTTTGAGTCATTTTCTGAGAGTTTTCCTTCTGTGTAAATTAATCAAATGAGTTAAATTTGTGGTTTCAGAAGTCTCATTTGCTACTGAATTTGTATTTTATTTCAGTGAATGAAAAGAAATTAGTTTTGATCATAATCTAGTTGTTTGCCTATTAAATTTTTGTTTTTTGGCAAACTCATGGCTACAATAAACGAATTTGAGTCTCCATTTGATAATTAAAATAATTTCAGCTTATCTGAAGGATCTTTGTCTAATCTTTGCT
>NW_012148496.1:1724048-1726045 GCF_000956105.1 Propithecus coquereli
TTAATCCAATATATCTAAAAATATCATTTCAACATGTAATCAATATAAAAAGTATTAATGAGATATTTTGTGTACTTTTTTCCCTTACTCTTCAAAACCTAGTTTGTATTTACACTTACAGCACATAGCAATTTAGACTAGACTCATTTCAAGTGTTTAGAGTTGGTCAGTTCAGAGCTAGAGAAAAGGAAAATCATTTAGTCATTTTAGCATAATGAATGAAAAATAATACTTAAAATCTAAAATATATTTGTCCATGTGGCAATATATTTCTACTTCTTGGGCCAGTTGAAGTATGCCCTGTTTAGTGCCTTTATTTTGTGTTTTTATATGTTCATGATACCTATTTTAGATTAGAACATATTTATAGCCTGAACTATAGCCAAATATTATTGCTAATACTTTCCTTTTAATTTTGAAATAAAGTCACCACAAATAGGGATGGAGTGAAGAAAGACTGTTCTCTCACTTCCTGTACAGCTCTGTTTAAATGTCCTTATTACAGATGCCTTTCCTGAACATTTGACCCCTGCCACTTTCCCCAATGCCTCTGACAATTCCTATGTCTTTTACATTGCTTTAGTTTTCTCCATAATTCTTATTGCATCTGACATACTGTATGTACTTTTACAGTTGTTTCTCTCTTTGCCTATCTCTCCCTTACCCTCCCACACTAGAATATGAGCTCTGTTGAGGGCAAGAACTTTATAGTATTCACTGCTATGTCACCATGTCCTAGAACAATAATTTCTTGAGTGCATGAATGAATGAATTTAAGACCATATGGCATTCAATATTGCTGTATACACTGGAACTCCCATCGTCATTACCTTGTGTGGCATCCCTTTGGTACCCGCCAACTAGGCCCTCATCAGCCCATCCCTCAGTGATTCTTGGCAAAACTATCACAGTAGCCTTGTCATTGTCATCTCACTGACTCCAGCCTTCCCTTCCAAGCCATTGGGTTGCCAGAAAAATATTAAAACACATCTCAGTGTATCTGTCCCTGCTCAGAACTTTCAGTTCCTCCCAGTAGTTTATGGTTTTTCACTCTGGCTTTTAGGGGTCTTTGTAATATGCTGTGCGTGGTATACTGGGCTCTTGCCAACTAGACGATTTGCTTTTTATTTTTTTAATACATTCCATGCTTTCTCCTCTTCTGTTCCTCTGTACACACTATTTTTTATTCCTAGACAGCTCTTTCCTATCCTACCTTGATCAGAAGGCCTGACTCAGCTTTTGCTACTTCCCTTACTTTTCCTTTGGGCATGTTAAGAACTTTAACTCTGGAGCACTTCCCTGATGGATTGATTATAGAAAGCTTATGAAATATGAATAGATAATGAAATGTCATCAAAGCAAGACACTTGGCATATATGCCAATTGTTAAGTATCCTGGAATGCAGCGTTTGTGGCTGAGAGAGAAACGTGAGTGTCTCTCGAAGTGCAGGGACTATCTAGAAAAAGGCACAGGGTTAATTAACATCTTTGGATAACCTATTCCTTACTACCTTATATCTATAAGTGGTGCCAGTCAAGAAAGATCCTTGTGCAACTTCTTTAAAATATACGTGTTGTTTTATAGGAAGTAAAAAGTGACCCAAATGCTCTCTAGCATATCGAAGTAGCAGCCTCTCACGTATTGAATTTAAAGCAGTGATGCCTGCTTTCCTAATGGCAAAACATTTACAGTTTTCAGTAGGAAACTTTAGGGAAGTGTTCTTTCTGATTCTGTTTTCTGGAGGAGATTATGTATTATTTCTTACTTAAATGTTTGGTAGAATTTACCAGTGAAACCATCTGGGTCTGTTGTTTTCTTTTTAGAAGGTAATTCATTACTGATTCAATTTCTTTAGCTGATAGAGGTTTATTTGTATTATCTGTTTCTCCTTGTGTAAGTCTGTGTCTTTCAAGGAATTGGTCTATTTCATCTAAGTTATCAAATTTGTGGGCATAGACTTGTTCATAGTATTACTTTTGTTATCCTCTCAGTGTCC
>NW_012148496.1:1739590-1740744 GCF_000956105.1 Propithecus coquereli
AGGGAAAACTATATAAAATTTAAAGATGTAGTAAAGCTCGAAATGAGCTATTAAGGTTAAATACGAATTGCAAGGAAAGGAAAGATCATTCCAGAGGGAGAATATTGGGAGTAAATCTTGGAATAAATATGGAGGGATAATTTCTAATTATGAAAATTTATTTACATGTAAAACTGTGCTTTATGTTGCATTTTCCCTGCCAATTTTGATAGCCTTTCCTTTTTTTAAAAATGATACTATAACAGTCTCAATATACTCAGCCCCGTTAACCTCTAATTGGTAATATCAAATTGGTATAATTGTAAAGGGATATATTTCATATGTAATTTTTAGAACATTTTCACATATTATTTATAAGAACAATTTAAAAGAATATACTGAAAATAAATCCTAATATTCTTTTAAAAAACCCCACAAAAGCCTAAAATTCTTCTATCATTTACCTACTTATTTTAGAAAGATCTTATTACAGGATGAACATCCTCAATTGAAAATCTGAAATCCTTCTGGTCCCAAGCATTTCAGATAAGGGATTCTCAACTTGCAGAAGTATTTGTGGTCAGTCCTCACATCTGAGCATTACTTCTGTCGAGTGAAGATTTTAAGTGGAAGTCACTATCACTAGTTCTGGAATAACAAACTAATTTTAAACTAATGAGGGATGTAACCTTATGTACAAATTAAGCCTTATTTGGGTTTGCAGTTTTCTTAGACTCCCTGAAGGAGTGTTTAATTTTATCTTATTCACAAAACAATGCATGGTCTCATATGCATGAGAAACTCCTTGTTCCTGGAACCTCTCTTCTGGTTGTCAGACTTTTCTGACAATGACATTTAAAGTTCACTGAATTTTAAAAGGTGAAAGAAACTTCCTTTGAAAGGAGGATCTGAATCTTTGGTTAAGGAGTTACAAGTAGTTTTGCAGCATTAACATGGAGTGCTTATATATATTGTTTCACTTAAATTTTTGTCTTTAAATGAAATAAAACTTATATATGGTGTGTGAAATAGCAGGTATCTTAACTCTGAGATGCTTATGGGAAAAATCATTTCACAGGGGCCATATGAAAGGCCCCTTGTTTGTCCTGATTAAAAGATATAGAGCAAGTCTGTGATCTATTTTGTCATTGAACATGTTGTATAATTATATTTAA
>NW_012148496.1:1740794-1742734 GCF_000956105.1 Propithecus coquereli
CACTTCTGTTTCCCTTTGACTTCCTGTGTATTTATAAGAACTCTTAAACAAGAACAAAACTAGGGTATGTGGTGACTTTTTTTCTCTTGCAAATAAATATGAAAATATTGTTCCTCTTTGGATCAATGTAAAATAAATAAAGTGTTTTCCAATTTTATAGGCAAAAGTCTTTAAAGATAAAATGAAAATTCACTATTGAAATATAAAATTTGTGTTTTGTCCCCCCAAGCATTTTTCTAGTTAAGGTAGGCTACGTGTCACAGTCACATTAAAACTGAATAGATGTGGCAGTGACCCTTTTAGCACACGTCTATTCAAGACCGGATGATTGGCTGATTGGAAAAGCTTATAAGCCAAACGCAGGCTCTCCTGTTTTGCCTCTCTCGCAGATTTCCTTCCTCTCGCTTTGGGAAGGAGGGTTTTCCCTGTTGTCCGTGTGGTGGCTGCTTCTCTCCACTTCCTCCCGGCTCTTTTTTGCAGCTGTGCCTTGGGCCCCTTCTGCTTTCCCTGTTGGTCTCCACCTAGAACTCCGGATAACCTTTCTCCCTCCAAGTTCTGTCACTGTGGAGGGTGATGCCAAGGGCGCACTTACCTTGATTGACTGTTGTTTGGTTTCCCACTGTGCAGCTCTCCAAAGGGAAATATATGTGTGGTAGAGTTTGGTAAATGTTTGTAGATAATAGGAAGGAATGACAGGAAGAAAAATCTTAAAAGTGGTTGAGGAAGAAAGCTTTAAAAGTTAAAACCTCTGATAAGATAGTAAAAGTTAAGGCTTTTATAAGATTACAAATACTCTCCTTTTAACAGCCTTGTTCCTTTCTTGTGAAGTTCTCTCTCTCTTCCCTTTTCCAGAAAGAATCCTCTTCTTCAAACCTCCACAGTGGAAACTCCCCACTCTGTAGGGATATGTTTTACCCTAGGATTAGCCACCACAGTTCACGGGACACAAGACTCACCCAGTGGTGCATTTTCCAGTGTCTTGAGTTTATCAGTCTGGAATAACGCCATAGAGAAAGGGTGGGGTGAAAAAAATTGGTACAGACAGTATGGGATGAGATTTGGCTTTCTATGTCACAACCCATTCTGAATCTCCTTGCCAGTGTGGAGGTTCGAATATACCTCCTCATTCTTCAGCAGATTGCTGGTGAATCGAACCACCTTACTAAAAAGCGCACATGCACACACACACACACACACACACACACACACACACACACACAAATTTTTTCATCCTCCATACCAAGCAATAATGCTAAGACAGTAGTATAAATCTATATTGAATTAGTGAGGACTCAGAGTTGTAAATGATAGAAATCCAATATGAGCTACCACTACTACACTAATAAGAGCTAATGCTTGTTAAGTATTAACTACATGCAATTGTACTGTGTTAGGGGCTTCATGTATCTAGTCAAATTCTAATGACAGCTTTATTAGGTATTTCTCTCATCCCCATTTTACATGTGAGAAAGCTGAGACTCAAAGGGGTTGTAGGCAATTTAGGATGTTAAGTGTGAGGGCCAGGATTTGCATCCACATACCCAGAGCTGTTGGCTGTAATGTTGACTCCAGGGCATTATGTCCTAGGTTGGGTGTAATGTGGAGAATTTATTGAGTCATAGTTTTCACCATAAATTGGAACAGCCAGACCATTGGGAAGAGCAGAGTAGAGGTAGACTTCATAAACAAGTGGAACCAGGAATTCAAATACCATTCTCTCTCTCCTTGTCTCTTATCTCTACATTTTCTTGGTAGGCCTGCTTCAGCTCTTCCTATAGGCTGGATTCTCATCATGGTAGGAACATGAACACTGGTAGATCATGACATTAGTATTTCCGCAATTTCTTCCATTGAAGAGACTCTTTCTCAGCTGTAGTTATAAAAATGGGAGAAGAGTGGGAGAAATTTCCAGATATACAGATGACAGCTGCTCAAGTCTG
>NW_012148496.1:1745985-1748239 GCF_000956105.1 Propithecus coquereli
CTCCTTCCCTCTCCTTGCTTTTGCTTTCCTTCCCTTTCTTCTGGAACTTGGGTCTGTGCGCTTCTTGGGTAGACATTACTGAAAGCATGGTCAGCATTTTGTTGTGAAAAAAATAATGGTCTGGGTGCACTAAACTTACTTGAGGAGGGAAGGCATTTGAGAGGATGCAGCCGAGTTCCAGATGGATCCTGCTTGGTTGGCGTTGGGCCCGTGGAGACTGCTGATTAACAGGGAGGCGGATGTTCTTTTCTCTGGCAGTTCTGTCTTTGGGTGTGTCCATGATCTGCTGAATCATCACTGCGTTCAGATCGGCTCTGGGGAGGATTGCTTCTGCCACATGGTCCTGATGGTCATGCCTGCTCCCTTCACCCCCCGAAACTCGGCCCGGGTTGGAATCTAAGCAGAGCAGTTGGCTCTTTTAGGAGTCTCCATGTACTGTTGAATGACACGTGTGCTCCCTGGTATCCTTTCTGAATTAATTTCCTTTATGTGAATGGTGTCTAGAGCTTGTGGAGGTGGCCCTTGGGCAGCTGGTCTCTAGTTCTCTGGTTGCCAAATGAAATTGTGAAGTTGAGTCCAGAGAGCAAACTCAGAGCAGTAAATTGCTTTTTTCCTCCCTTAAAGCCATTTTCTAATGTGAGTTTTTTGCCTCTTCCTTTTTATCCTCTCTCCTCTTTAGCTTTTGATCTTGGCACAGCTATGGATTTTTGGTAGCTTCGAGAGATACCGTCCTATCTGGTTGCCAGTGCCCTCTTATGCTCCGCAGCCACTTGAGAGGTGCTCTCCTGCCTGTCTCCTCAGCCCCTCCCCGTGCACGGCCCTCCTCTCCTGTAACCTGGGTCCTGGCAAGGGTCACTTCACTGCCCTCCCTGATCCCCTTTGTCTCCCTTCCAATCTGGGTAATTTCAGTACTCGGCTCTGCTTCTGTCTTTCCTTTGCTCCGCCTGGCCTGAGCAGGCTCCCTTTCAGAGGAAAGGGCTTGCTGTCCTTAACACAGCCTGGAGGATGTTCTATGACCTGACACCAGCTTGCCCAGCGGCATGTCTGTCTTTCCCACACAGCAGCCTTGCTGTGGCTGGTGGGTCACTGGTCCCCGACCTGCTGTGCGCTGGCGCACCTCATGCCTCCAGTTACGCCTCCGCCTCTGCGCTCGTGCCCTTCTTCGTGGGAGTTGCACCAGCTCTTCAAGCCCAGCACGCACATTCCCTTCTCTGTGAGGCTGCCCAGCGCCATCAGTGGGGGTCAACCACCTACCCATTCGGTTCCTTTAGACCTCTCTGTAATTTTTCCAGTCTGCCTAGTGTTACAATTTAGTCAGGTATGCGTCTTTCCCCATTAAGTAGCGAGCTCCTTTACAGTGAGAGCCATGACTATTTCCTCTGAGCACCTCTAGAGTCTCTTGCATCTTTTAGGATTTCATAGCTGTTATTGAAGGAACATTATTGTGGGGGCTTGGTGTGCGGACGTATGGTATATCGCACTAGAGTCAGGAGACCCAGGCTAAAGCTAGGGCTCTGGCCCTACTCCATAATGCTGCCAACTAAAAATGTTCATTAATGGCTTGTTGATACATGACATGATGATCTGTATGATCTTGGGACCATCCCTGAACCTCTCTGTTTCAGTTTGCTCATTTGGAAAATAAGAGGGTTTGAGTGGACATTCCTTTAGATTTCTTCTAGCTCTACAAGGTTCATGATATTCCTTCTTTTGTACACATTTTTATGCTTTCAAAGGTACCTACAGTGAGAATTTATTACTTTAAAAATTTGAGCTGCCAGGTTGAAGCTCTTGTGACTCAGAGCAGGCAAAAGTAAATGAATCAAAAGAAAAGATTAAGTCTAAATACCAATGAGCACCTACAGCCAGGCCCACTTGGCATTGGAGTGAAGTTTTTAGGGACTGATTTTTACAATGCCAGGAGTTTCGCAGAATCGGGATCAGAGATGAGTTTGTAAAAGCCAGGACTGGATAAGACTATGAGACTCTGTAAGGCTGCATGCAGCCAGTATTAATCAATTAAGAAATCAATAGTTGTTTAACTGAGCACCACTGTATGCATGCATGGCTTTAGATGGGGACTTTTGCATCAACGATCTCATTTAATCCCCAAAACCACTTTGTGGAATTGGCATGGTTATCTCGACATTATAGATGAGAACACAGGCTCAGAGAAGTGAAGAAGCTTGCCCAAAGTCACCTAAGTACTAAATTTTCAAGTCATTATTCAAATCCAGATTCATCAGCTTTTAAA
>NW_012148496.1:1759406-1761192 GCF_000956105.1 Propithecus coquereli
GCACATTCGGTGCTTTTGTCTTGTCTTTCCTAATCACGTTTCGCTGAAAGTGCTTTCTTTCGTCCTAGGCCTACTGTGTTCTCTTCTTCATATTTGTGATTCCCGTGTTCAAGAATAACCCATGTTCATGAGCAGTGTCTAAGCATTAGCATTACTTAGCCCATATGTATCCAATATTTCTACTAAATGAAAATTTTAGCATAAAAACTTTTAAGAAGCCATATGTCAACTAAGCTTCCCAGGACATTATGTAAAATATCTTTATTTTGAGATTTAATTAAATATATATGTTGAAAGCATTTTTCTAGATAATCATTTGGATTCTAACATCAATCATTATTGGTTAGGTGTGTGAAAATAGCAACAGTTGTTATGTTTTGCCTGATAATCTGAGTACTGTATTTTTGTAAATAGTTAAATCTCAACACATACTACTTATTTGTAAATGTACAAGTTTCTTTAGAGGAACAATAACATTTGCTCAGTTTCTGTTCCTGCTGAGCCTGGGCTTATACACTGGAATGTATTGCCATATTCACTACAAAAGAGGAAAAGGAAAATCTCACAAGCACCTTATATCTCTTTTAAAGGAACCTACCCTAAGTTACATATAAGCTTATTCAGGGCAGAGTCAAAAGGCTGAGGATATATATGGATTGCCAGTAACTTTTTGGTCTCAGATGTTTGCAAAGCTTGGTCAGACTCAGGAGGTGGGAGTGTGGATGAAGCACAGGGAGCTAGGCCGTATGCCAGTTACATGCTGTACAACTCTGGGGGCTCCCTTCGCCGGGGTTTACCGTGTGCACAGTGTACAGAGTCACGTTCGGTGGCTCTGGAGCATCGTTGCCCTGCTTTCTCCTCTGGCTTGTTCCCGTGGAGGAGCAGGGCTGTTATGTGGAATCAAATCAGTGCCACTAATCAAATCTTACGTAAGTATCTCTAAAATCCCTGCTTCGCTATGTAAGAGCAAAGGATAAATCAGACTGTCTTTTAGTATAGGAGTTAGTAACAGTTTCTACTATATAAGAGAAGCAGCACAAGTTAAGTTCTAAGCATTGAATCTAACTAATGGAAAGAAAGTTGCTATAACTTCCAGCTCTCCCTTTTCAAATATCTATTTGAAATAAAATATTTGAGAAAGGATCAAGAGGAAAGTGTCAGCATTTGCACTGAATTAATCTTTCTTGGAAAAGTACCCTGTTTTGAAATGATAATTTTGACACCTGGAAACCAACAGTGCCAGTGGCTTTAATGTACAATTAGCCATTTGTATCTGTTGGTTCTGCATCCCTGGATTCAACCAACTGCAGATGGAAAACATTCAAGGGACAAAGAAGTATCTGTATTGAACATGTATAGCCTCATTTTCTCATCATTATTTTCTAAGCAATTCAATATAACAACTATTTACATGGTACATACATTGTATTAGGTATTATGAGTAATCTAGAGGTGATTTAAATTATATGGGAGATATGCTTAGATTATATGCATATACTATGCCATTTCATAGATGGGACTTGAGCATCCATGGATTTTGATATCTGAAGGAGGTCCTGGAACAATCCACCATGGATACAGAGGAACAACTGTAGTTCTTTTTTGGGTGATGAACATTAGAAAATAAAATCTGTGTAGCATAACTTTTGTGGTTACCTCAGGTTTGCTTGTATAGTGTTAGACTAAATAAAACCTTATTTGAAGAAAAAAATATGAATGGTTAGGATTGTTTGCTATGCTTTATTGTATAGGATTCACATTTGAAATATTGGTATTTTTTGCAGCA
>NW_012148496.1:1761242-1762792 GCF_000956105.1 Propithecus coquereli
TAATTTCTGTAGTTATAGATGAAAACCGAGTATGTGAAATTGAAAGTATGACTGGAAAGTCTGACTTGCTCAGTTCGCTGGCCAAGACCTTCATTCTCTTCTGGTTCTACGAAGAAAATACAACACCTGCCACTCCTTTCTTTTATTTTCCTTCTGTCCTCCTTGCCTTGTGGCCTTCTGTGGTACTGAAGGTCCTGAAAGTGCTGATGGAGGGGTGTGAACTCCGCAACAAGAGCAGAAATTTCTGAGTGATGCCTCACCTCTGCAATGAATTTTCCCAGCTCCCAAAGGCTGGAGCTGAGGTTCAAGGTGGAGAATCTTGGTCCAGGCTGTTGCAAGTGGAGTCCAGGTGTCTCTAGGATTTGCCCTGTCAGTGGCAATTTATCAAAATTTTAATCAGCCTTTTCCTGTTTATTAAAAAGGAAGAAGTTACTTTAGAAATATGATCTTTATAAAAACAAAAATTTCTACAAACACTTTCTGATTGAAAATGTGTTGTTTTTAGTGCAACATGTTATTTTCTAGTAGCAGTAAATTATGCTGTAGCTTGACCATTTTTAAAACCTTTCTAGCAGTGTTTCTGTAGAAATTCAGATCAATTAAAAATTTTACAAATAATTTTCTTTGCTATAATGTACAAAAAGAAAAAGATGTTTTGTTAGTTATTTGTGTCATTCTCAATGTCATATTGTTTATTTACGAAAGAACTGTAATCTGAGTGCAATTTTCATATTCTAAGGTATAGGAAAAATGAGATTTGTCTGTAAAAATGCATTGCAATCTGTAATAACTGCACAGGTTAGTGCCTTTGCCTAGTGACTTTTATGCTGTTGTTTTAGAATGTTGTTTAAATATCTTCTTTCCTCTTTTAATGCATTTTGAATGTATCTTTCGGGTCTTCTCTTTTAATTTATAAGCTCCTTGGTTTATAGATTCTAGCTTTCTTAAAAATATTTTGAATAGGATCCTGCACATTATAAATGCTCATAAAATATTTGTGATTTGACATGACTATAAATTAGACATGTATTAAGGATTCCAAGAATCCAGATGATGCTTGTGCCATGTCAAGTGTATGATCCAAGGACAAAAAAGCTGGTGCTGGTACAGTAATGCTCTTTTCTCTCTGGAAATGTGATATCCTTTGTTGAATGTGTTAAATATTTTATTTATTCTGTGTTCTTCTTTTCATTGGGAGTTAGGTAGTGTCAGTTTCCCGGACTCTTAGGTTGTATCTAATTATAGTGATGACTCTACCCTAAAATGTTGCTGAACTGAGAGTGGACAAAGGAACCCTTCAAGAAATAGTTCAAAGAAAGGAAGTACAAGGCTTTGCTTATTTTTCAATTACCAAGAATAACATAAGACTCTCTTTAAGAGGGGGAAAATCACAAGAGCCTCTCAGAATACTTCTTAAGGGTCAGAGGCACAATCTGATAATACAACAGTCCCTTTCCCTTTGGGCAAGTTCCATTCAGCCTTGTGAAATATTGTAGTTTATAATAGCTTGTTTGTAGGGAAGTTACCAAAAAAATGCCCTTATAACTTAG
>NW_012148496.1:1772882-1774188 GCF_000956105.1 Propithecus coquereli
GGAAGAAAGGAAGAGAGGGGTGACAAAACAACCAGAAAACAAGCAACAAAATAGCAGTAGTAAGTTCTTACTTCTCAGCAATAGCACTGAATGTAAATGGATTCAGTTTTCTAATTAAAAGACATAGAGTGGCTAGATGGATAAAGAAACAAGACCCAACTATATGCTTGCTGCCTACAAGAAACCCACCTCTCCTATAAATACACACATAGACCGAAGGTAAAGGGATGGAAAAAGATATTCCATGCAAGCAGAATCTAAAAATGAGCAGGAGTAATTACACTTATATCAGATAAAACAGACTACAAGTCAAAGACTAAAAAGAGATGAAAGTCACCATTTAATGATAAAGGGGTCAATTCAGCAAGACGATATAACAATTATAAATATTTATGCACTTAACACTGGATCACTCAATTATATACATCAAACATTAGTAGATCTAAAGGGAGAGATAGGCTGAAATATACTATTAAATAATAGTAGGGGACTTCAATAAGCCACTCTCAATAATGAACAGATCATCCAGACAGAAAATCAACAATGAGTCACTGGAGTTAAACTAGACACTAGACCAAACAGACCTTACTGAAATTTATAGAACATTTTATCTAAATGCTGCAGAATACACATTCTTTTCATTAGCACATGGAGCATTCTCCAGAATAGACCTTGTCTTAGGCCACAGAAAAGTCTCAACAAATTCAAAAAAGTAGAAATCAGATCAAGTGTCTTTTCTGACCACAGTGGAACAAAACTAGAAATCAATAACAAGAGGAACTTCAGAAGCAACACCAACAAATGGAAATTAAACAGTATGCTCCTGAATGACCAATGGGTTAATGAAGAAAGTAAGAAGGAAATTTAAAGATTTTATGTAACAAAAAAATGGAAATCCAATATACCAAAATCTAATGGATACAGTAAAAGCAGTACTAAGAAGGAAGTTTATAGTAATAAACACCTACATCAAAAAGTAGAAAGACTTCAAATAAACAACCTACCAAGGTACCTCAAGGAATTAGAAAAGCAAGAACAAACTAGACCCAAAATTAGAAGAAGGAAAGAAATAATAAAGATAAGAGTAGAAATAAATAAAATTGACACTAAAAAATACAGATGGTCAATGAAATGAAAATTTTGTTTTTTTGAAAGGATAAACAAAATCTATAAACCTTTAGCTAGAATAACTAAGAAAATAGAAGACACAAAAAAATAAAATTAGAAACAAGAAAGGAGACATAATAACTGAGACCACAATATAAAGAATTGTTAGAGGCTATTATGAATCTATACACCAACAAAT
>NW_012148496.1:1774238-1775978 GCF_000956105.1 Propithecus coquereli
CCATTTGTCCAATTTTGCTTTGGTTGCCTGTGCTTTGGGGTATTACTCAAGAAGTCCTTATGAGACCAATGTCCTGAAGTGTTTGTCCAATGTTTTCTTTTAGCAGGTTCATAGTTTTAGGTCTTAGATTTAAACCTTTAATCGATTTTGATTTGGTTTTTGTATATGGTGAGAGATAAGGGTCTAGTTTCATTCTTTTGCATATGGATATCCAGTTTTCCCAGTACCGTTTATAGAAGAGACTGTCTTTTCCCCACTGTATGTTATTGGCACCTTTGTTGAAGATAAGTTCACTACAGGTGTGTGGATTTATTTCTGAGTTCTCTGTTTTGCTCCATTGGCCTATGAATGTTATGGTTTTTAGTCATATTGTAAGAAAGGAACCTGATTTAACAGTTCTGGATTAATTGTTACTTGGGCTTCTGAACTCTATGTACATTTTTCTCCATATGGAATTTAATGGGGTTGAGTATATAAAAAATAGTCCTATTTACATGACTTAAACCACAACGGTTTATATCTAGTATTGACTAGGTGTATAAAATTAACTTCTGCTATTCCTACTTTTTGGAAATCAGCCTAAGAATAATAAGGAAAACTGCAGATATCAGAGTTTTTTAGGTAATAAAAAGGGACACACATGTGACATACATAGAAGTTAGAAGGATGTTTTTCCTAATATTTTTTTCCTTGTATCTGTTACAGGATTTCCTGCTTTATGTATTTCTTTGAGTCCTCTCTCCATTGGGATTGTTTCTCATTGTGCACGCCTCCTGTCTATGCGTAAGCGTGTCATCTTCGCCAGCAGTGTCTGGTGGGGTTGTGATTTAATGTATTCAGCTTCTGTGCTAAGTAACTTCCTGTATAAGCCAGAACTTGTAGAGCTGAGCCTCCCTCTAAACACTTGTTAATTATATTGTTTTAACATTTTTAAAACTCCATTTTGTAAGAAAATGTGATTTTGTTTAACTTAGTGCTTGTCACTATAGAAGCCATTGTTACCTCCTCCCAAATTAGACTTCGCGTTGTGAGGCGCAGCATGGTTGATTTGGATGGCTTCCTGCTGCAACTTGAAAAACCTTAAAACACAAACATCTCAGGCCATGTCATCCAATCTGTGAGTTACTCTTGTTACATAGAAATCCCTATTAGAAGTCAAAAGGCATTTTTCAGAGGATCTCTGGTTCATAGTTTATCAGCCCTTCGTGTTCTCCTTGGATTTTTCCTTTTCCATTTTTCTTTGTAGTTGTTTTATTTGTAAGAGTTATTTAGATGTTAAAAGCATTAACCTTTTGTCTTTAATATATATATTTATGATTATTTTTATGTGTAATAGTTCTACATTTTTACAAATTCCAATCTACTGAAATGGTCCGTTATGGTTTCTTGCCATCGTAGGATATTTTAAATCTTATGACCAAAAGCTTTTAAAAAATCTTTAATAACC
Source organism: Propithecus coquereli (assembly GCF_000956105.1). NCBI lineage: Eukaryota > Metazoa > Chordata > Mammalia > Primates > Indriidae > Propithecus > Propithecus coquereli. The sequence continues at coordinate 1,775,686 of NW_012148496.1, forward strand.
TAGAATTTTTCTGGTGTATGGTAAAGAAATTATTAATTTTTTTCTAGAAATCTGATTATATTCAGCCAGTTTTGATAAGCATCACTCACAGTTCTTTTATTTTGTATTGATGCCTAGCCAGATTTTTCTCTTGCTTGCTTTTTTCTATGTGAGGCTTTTCCAAAATGTCATCCTATTTTTAAATAAAATGTCAGCCTGCTTCTTCATTTGTGCAGGCCATTAATCATGGCCAATATCTTATCCTGGACAGATCTATTGTTGGGCTCATTCTTCCTTTGCCCGGGTCATCTGTG
>NW_012148496.1:1778953-1779359 GCF_000956105.1 Propithecus coquereli
CCCTTTGGGCAAGTTCCATTCAGCCTTGTGAAATATTGTAGTTTATAATAGCTTGTTTGTAGGGAAGTTACCAAAAAAATGCCCTTATAACTTAGGAATATTTATCAGGAACTTTACAAATGATCATACCCTTTGGCCCAGAAACTGTACTTCTAGGAATTAAATAATTAGACACATGGTCACATATTTAGAAACAAAAATGCTCTTCTCATTGTTTGTGATTGTGACAAGTGGGGGAGAAACCTTGCGTGTTAAATAACAGGGTATTGACTAAATGCATTATTGCCTCTTATACTTGTAAGGCTGGTGGCGGGCACCCCTCCGCTCCCTAAAGAAAAAGAGAAGCCCCCGAGACCCGCCCTGATACTGTAACAAAGAACTCTCCACTTTGTGCGCCAAAACTTCG
>NW_012148496.1:1781998-1783183 GCF_000956105.1 Propithecus coquereli
GTATCCTCCAATATCCTGTTTGCTGGAAGCACAGGCAGCCACTGGGCTGGGGGTGGACGGGGAGGGGAAGGGCTGCCCTGGGTAGTGGTCAGGTCTGAGGGCGCCCTTCCTGTTTCTACACAGGCGTCTTCCTCTGCACAGAGCAGGGGGAGGGCCAGGAGACCTTCTTCAGCATTCTGGCATTTAGAAAGTAGAATTAGAGTAAGTGTTCAAAAATGCATGAACTGAATTACGAATTTAGCCTCCTTAGAATTTTCAAATAAACCTGTATGTAGATACTCTTCATTTTTTAAATCAAGGAATTGTCTAGATTAGTATTAAAAATATCTGGGGAAAAGCAGAGGACTAAAAGCGAATAAATTTTAGAATTACGCCCTTGTGTTAGTCTCTCCATGGCTTATCTCTCTGTATTGGTAGTTCTGTAAATACAGTCCCTGGGCCAGCAGCTTCTATAGCATCTGAGAACTTGTTAGAAATGCAAATTCTCAGGCCCTGATAAATTGGAAACTTTGGAGACAGAACCCAGCAATCTGTGTTTTATCAAGTCTTCCAGGTGGTACTGATTCATGATAGGGTTTGAGGACTACTGCTCTATATGAAAGCAAAGATTTAAAAATTTTTCAATTTGTTATTTTTCCTTTCAAATTCTCCACTGACTTTACTCCAACCTAAAGGTAATGGTGCTATTTAGGTGTAACATGAGTTTTCTATTTTACGTCTCTGCTGTTAGAATGCCCTTCTCCACCGTTGTCTACATAACACATCACTGATCATCCTTTAAAACTTTATTCCAGTATAACACACAGGAAAAACTCCCATGACCCAGGGATCCGGCTGGGTTTGACTCTTTTGTACTTTTTGTAGCCCTGTTAATACCTTGTTCATAGCACTTCCGATTTCAGTGCAGTGGTTTGTTTACATTTCTCTTTTTCCCTGAGGAAAGGGGCTGCATCTTTATGCTACTTCTTATCTCTGACGCCTGGTGGAATTTATGGCATATGCAGATGCTCAATAAATAAGTGAAGGATGAAATGAAAATAAAATAGTAACTTTTCTAAGATTGAGAGTTATTAAGAGGCAAACTAGTATTATAAGAAAGCTAAAGTAACTTGGGTTTGAATTACACTGACTGTACGTTAGACTGCTTACGTAATTTCTCTGACACTCAGTTTCCGACTATACATA
>NW_012148496.1:1783233-1786524 GCF_000956105.1 Propithecus coquereli
ATATATAAAAAAAAAGCAATTTAAAACTTATGGAACCACACAATACTCTGAATAGCCAAAGCAATCCTCAACAAAAAGAACTAGGGTGGAGGCATCATACTACCTGATTTCGAAATACACTACAAAGCTATGGTAATCAAATCAGCATGGCATTGGTATTAAAACAGACACATAATGAGATCTGTCTGGAAAATATCCAGCCATGTAATATGAAAAATAGAGACATTTATTGAAGAAAATACAAGAAACATTGTTCATAGGACAAAGATGCCTCAGTCCCCTTCAAAGTAGGGACCTTGGGGCCTCACACAGTTCTTCCAGTGTCTCTTCCACTGTTCAAAACACTCTGCAAAATACTTTGTTGGAATCTCCATCAGCTGCCTCCTCGTATTTTCCTGAATCTCACTGATTGTCTTACATCACTTCCCTTTCAAAGGTGATTGTAGTTTTTGGAAAAGCCAGAAGTTGCAGGGCACCAAATCTGAGCTGTAGGGAGGCTGAGTCACCTGGGTGATGTGATGTTTCACTAAAGAACTCTGCAGGAGATGTGATGCATGGGGCAGGTGCATTGTGGTGATGAAGCTGCCAATCATCAGTTGCCCATAGCTGTGGCTCTTTTCATTGCATTGCATCTCTCAACCAACAAAGAACATTGAGGTAGTACTCCTAATTAATTATTTGGCCTGGAGGAGCATACATGTGATGGATAACACCTTTCCAATACAAAAACATAATTAATGTGATCTTGCTCTTGTTGCGACTTTGTCATGCCTTCTTCAGGCATGGAGAACCAGGCAACTGCCATTGGGATGACTGGGCCTTCATTTCTGGACAATAGCTGTAGACTCATGATTCATCTCTGGTTATCACCTTCTTGAGGAAATCTGGTACATTGGTAGCAGTTTGAAGCAAGTTATTAGCAAATGCAGCACAATGTTCCTTCTGCTCTGGTAGCAGAAGCTGTGGAATGCATTTTGCCATGATACATTTCATGCCAAGATCCTGCATCAAAATCTTGGATACAGTAGTTTTTGGAATCCCCAGATCAGCTTCCAGTTCTTGCATTGCAATTGCTGATATTTGTTGATTGCAGCCCATACATGTTCAACATTCTCAGGTGCTCTGCTTGTTGCAGACCTTCCAGAACATGGACCACTTTCAACAGATTCTCAGCCATCTTTGAAGCATTTGTGCCACACTTTTATTTGCACTGCATTCATTGCATCTTCCCCGAAACCCTTCTGAATCAGCTGACTAGTTTCCGTGGAGGAATGTTCAAGCTTAACACAAAATTTGATGCAGATTCATTGCTCAGTCATTTGGAATACGATGGCCACACAGTACACATGCTTACTCAATGGTGTCTAGTTGCCCTGCTGACTAGTACAGTGAAGGTGTCATTGTCCACGCATACACATTATAGTCCACTCTCCTTGGCTGCCGGGTTACATTAATGTTGCGCAAACAATTCTCGTTATATTAACAATGGCTGGATACTTTCTAGACAGACCTCGTATATCAATGGAGCAGAATAGAGATCCTGGAAATAAATCCACGTATTTACAGTCAGCTCATTTTTGACAAAGGTGTCAACATACAATGGGGAAAGGGCAGTCTCTTCAATAAATGGTGCTGGGAAAACCAGATAACCACATAAAGAAGAATGAAACTAGACCCCTCTCTCTCACCATATATGAAAATCAAATAAAAATGGATGAAAGACTTAAATCGAAGACCTAAAACTATAAAACCACTAGAAGAAAATGTTGAGGAAATGCTCCGGGACATTGGGCTGGGCAAAGATTTTTTTACGTACCTCAAAAGCACAGGCAACAAAAGCAAAAGTAGACAAATAGGGTTACATCAGACTAAAAAGCTTTTGCATAGTAAATTAAAAAATCAACAAAGTGAAGAGTCAACCTGCAGAATGGGATAAAGTATTTGCAAGCTTTGCATATGGTAAGGAGTATTAAGTAGAATATATGAGTAACTCAAACAACTCAATAGCAAAAAACCAAACAATCTGATTAAAAAATGGTCAAAAGACCTGAGTAGACATATCTCAAAAGAAGACGTACAAATGGCCAATGCAAATGTGAAAAAGTACTCAACATCATTAATTACCAGAAAAGTACAAATCAAAACTACAATGAGATACCATCTCACTCCAGTTAGAATGGCTTTTTATTAAAAAGACAGTGAATAAAGATGCTAGTGATGATGTGGGGGAAGGGGAATCCTTGTACACTGTTGGTGGGAATGTAAATTAGTGCCTTCACCATAGTACCTCCACTGCATGGAGGTTGCTCAAAAAAACCTAAAAATAGCACTACCATATGACCCAGTAATTTCACTATTGGGTATATATCCAAAGGAGAGGAAATCTGTATATCAAAGAGTTATCTGCACTTCCATGTTTATTGCAGCACTATGTACAATATCCAAAATATGGAATCAACCTAAGTGCCCATCAGCGGATGAATGAATAAAGAAAGTGTGGTATATATACACAATGGAATATTATCCTGCCATAAAAAAAAGAATGAAAACTTGTCATTTGCAGCAACATGGATGGAATTGAGGTCATTATATTAAGTGAAATAAGCCAATTACAGAAAGACAAGTACGTTTTTGTTTATGTGTGGGAGTTAAAAGAGTGGATTTCACGAAGATAGAGACTAGCTTGGTGGTTACCAGAGGACAGAAGGGTTGGGGTGGGGGAGGGAGGGTTAAAGATGGTATTTAATGGCTACAAATATACAGTTAGATAGAAGAAATAAGACCTAGTGTTTGATAGATCAATAGAGTGACTATAGTTAACATTAATCTATTGTACATTTATAATTTGAATGTTTCTAGCATAAAGAAAAGAGAAATATTTAAGGTGATAGATATCCCAATTACCCTGATTTGATCTTTACAGATTACTCGGTGTATCAAATTACCACATGTACTCTGAAGCTATGTACATCTATTATACATCAATAAAAAATTTTAAAAAGAAAAAGTGAAATCATTATTGGTAGAAAGTAGATTATTAATTGACATAATATTCTGTATTTTTGCATGCCACCATCCCCAACCTTCCTCTTGTGACTTGGCTCATATTTAGTTCAGTTACCATTCTTACACATTTTGATATGAAAAAATTAAATGAAAACATTGGAAGTTATGTTTGTGCTTCGTCATTTTATTTTATTTTTTTATGTGACAGAATGTGATGTCTTTCTTTTTTTGAAGGGTGAACACCACGAACAGAAAAGGGATATAAGGAAACTGATTGAATAAAAA
>NW_012148496.1:1795884-1797789 GCF_000956105.1 Propithecus coquereli
AAATCTCTGAATAATGCCTGGATTTAATGCTCTCTGTAAAGCACCTTCTACACAGCAACTAACTAGAGTTAGATCACATTTTCTAAAGTTCGTTCAAGCTAAACCTGCTTCTCTGGGATTTGGTATATCTATTAGTGCGCAAGTTGAGTTGATCCCTTTTTCATAATGCTTGTTATGTCCATTTGCTTTACCATCTCCCAAGGTCACTCCCTAATCAATTCAGAGCTAGGCTATTGTTAAAACAGCTTACTCAGTTCAGGCTCCATCCTCCTAAACTTGTGCAGCCACCAGATTAGTGTCCTTAACATACTACTTTTGACAGTTTGCTCTCGAGTTCATAAACCTTTGTTGGCTCTCCGTGATATAAATAAAGTCTAGACTCTGTAGCCTGGCATTTCAAACCGTCTGTCTGCAGCTTATCTCTTCAACCCTGTTTCATATTCCCCAATCAGAACCCAAGGCCCACTCCCATTTGTGTGTGCCCACTCAGTCATTTCCTTGGGCAGATACAGTTTTTGAGCATCTGTGTGCCTTGTGGGCTTCTAGGTCCTTTGGATACTGCAAGATGCTGCAGTGAGTGAGGCTGACAAACTCCCTACCTCATGGAGCTCATGCCTCTTTAGTTCAGAGAGACAGATAATAAATAAATATGTAATATTTCAAATGTGAGAAATTAGGACAAGTATAGAAAGGACGATGAAATGGAGCATAGACACTCTCTCTTTTACCTCTCACAGCCCTAGCTGGCTCTACAATTTATGTAGCACTAATCACGAGTGGTTTTGATTTTTATAGTTTTAGTTACACATCTGGGTCAGATCACCTGTGTGCAGGTGTTGGCTTTACTACTCACTGCCTCTGTGACCATGGGCAAGTTTTAAACCTCTCTCTCTTCCTCAGTTTAGTTATCACTAAAATGAAGATAATATTATTATTTTGTTCATAAGATTGTCTTGAGCATTTAGTAATGTCTGTAAAATGCTCAGCCCAGAGCCTGGCATCATGTGTGTGTACGTGTGCACATGCATGTGTATAATATGTAATAGCACTTAGTTGTTTACCATTATCATTTTTGGGTGAGGTTAATTTTAAATACATGTAAATATTTATACAAATAAATATTTATCACCCTTAAAGAAATCAGGATATTATGTTTCCTTACAGTCCACTTAATTGCAAACCAGAAGGAGCACAAGCCAGTAGCCTCTAGGCTTTGAACAACCATAAAAGTCTAAGTGGGTCCTATTGTGTTAACTGCTTCTCTTGGATTCAATTTGATAGCACAAGAAGATGTTACATTTAAATTAATTATTTCTTCTAGCTTAACACTAAACCCCTGAGTTTCAAACAAATAAGCTGTGGAAATAAATTACAATTAGCTGAGCATAGGAATTTTTCTTCGATATTTTATTTTACATGAATTTGTACCCCAATGCAATAGACCCAACTTACTAATAAAGTTTTTTTAAGTGATTAGCACTACTACATAATGGACAATTCCCACTTTAATAAATACTATTAGTGTCTTTGGTACTTGTTGAAATTTACATGGGCTTTATAGTTGGTTGCTGTAATAGTATATATTTCCTGTTTGTTGGTCGTGATAAAAAGATACAAGAAGTTACTGTTATGGCATGTTCATACTTTCATATGAACTTGAGCTATGCTACTAAAGGAATTATTTTAGGTTATGAATATGCAGCATTTATATTACATACTAATTAATATATTGTAACACTTAAACATATTCTTATAGTAATATAGTTAAGGTTTCTATTTTGGCAAAATGTGGAAAAGATACCCAGCACTTGTTTTAGCAGTGTGATGGTGAATGCAGTTTACGTGAGTTTAGATGCTGTAGTTGTTCACATGGTGTTAGACACAGCAGAGGGTTTAGGGAACAAC
>NW_012148496.1:1797839-1800215 GCF_000956105.1 Propithecus coquereli
AACAACAGTACACGTCTAGTTTTTGAACTCGTCAGACTACTGCAAAAAATGACTCTGTCATGATTCCCTAAAATTTATTTCGTGAGGCTTTTTAAAAACCATTTACCTGTGAACATAATGTGCTCTCTTACAAATATTTGATCCTTATGTAGGCCCAAAGTAGATTTGTATCTTTATTAAAGGCGCCGGGGATCAGAACATTGTAGCCATTATATATAGAGGGCATTTAATAGTTTTACATTTTAGTAAAAAAAAAAATACAAAGCCATTCCATTAAGATGTAGATGGAATCTATAATCTACCATCAGCTTATAGAATGTGACTGTGTATGGACAGTCAAGCACATTGGCCCTAATATGTATGTCTTGTTTCTAAGAGAACTGATTCCTTAAAAAAAAAAAACAAAACACCTGGCCAGACTGTGCCACTGCTGGCTCATTGATAGGAGTGGGAGGTCTGAGCGCTTAGGGGTAGAATTGAGGTTAGAGATCCAAATAACTCAAGCCACTCATTTTAGAGATGAGAGCCTGGGGCCCAGAGAGACCACGTGGCCTGGCCATTGTCCCACAGCATGTCAGGGCTGCAAACGGATCAGAATCTCGGTGCAGTTCTGTGCTGGTTGCGTGACATTTTAAGGTAGTCGTATTGGCAAAGCCATGTTGTAGGAGGCGCTTTGGTATACTGTTTGATACCAGGGACTTTTTGATGTGGCCTGAAAAAAATATTAAGCTTTTCTGTTTTGCTTTGTTTTAATTCAAATAATCAAAATACCACATTCTTGAGCTTTTACCCCATCTTCAACTCTGAGTTCGGATTCTAATGGGGGTCGGGAAAGGGGTGAGGATTAGTATGGGACTCAGGGATTTCATGGGGTCAGGAGAATCTTTCAGTTCATTGTTTCCTAATAAGCTTAGCTGTTTTGACCTGACTTCATTAAAGTAGCTATTTTGAAACATGCAAGTCAAAATGTCCTTCCGGTCAAATCATAAGTATCCAAATATTCTACTTCATACAGGGCTTTTTGCATCAGCTCAGGTTTCCTCTTTCTATACTATTGAAAGACCTATGACTTCTGCAAATTTTTATAACTGGATATAAAAGTTTGAGTCTGGGCTGTCCCTGTAGGGTTTTTTTCCTCTTAATTCAGTTTGCTATCAAGTGTTCTCTGTGGGAAATAACCTTAAAAGATCATCCAGATTTCAAAACCTCTTAAATATGCCATATTTCAACAGGGCATTCATTTGGGAGCTGTGTTCAAGGCAGAGGATAATAAAAAGAAAACAGACAATAATATCGAAACAGAAACATCATAATTATTAGATCACAATCTGCCATTGTACAGAAGCCAATGTAAGGTAGATCTACCCTGGCTGTCTTTGTCTAAGGAATTTCATTGCTTGATATTCTGTAAGAATTTTAATATAGCACTGAGGATGTTAAAGATGTCATCATGACAAAGGTTTAAAGAATATAGCTTAATAAATTATTTAGACATGAGTTTTCTTAGTGACTTCATCTATATACAAATATTGTCTCATTCAGGGTTTCTGTTCTATTGCTGGAGACCACCGGGAGGCACGCCGGCTTGGCAGATGAGACCAAACATGGCTGGCTGCCTTCAGAGGTTGGCTGGAAAGGGTATCTCAGAGCAGCTTCTAAAGAAGGGGTGATGGCCCCCAAATAACTCTGGTGAAAGAATCTTGGACTTTAGTGACTTTCTTTTTTCCTCTCTTTTTGTTGTGTAAGTAAACTGTACCCAGAGTGTCACAGTCCATGTTCATTGGTGTCATTTCCCCCGTGAAGCCGGAGCTACTTTCTACATCCTTTGAGAGGATTATTTTCTTTGTGCTAGTTCTTGGTAAATACTCAGACCTTAAGGGAAATTTGGATTATCCTGGATTAGCCACACACACTCAGAGGAGCTAATGACTGAAAAATGCTCCTTGCTCGTTGAAAAAATATCTGAGATCCAGAAAAAGGAGTCTTCCAGGGCTCCTAAGGTAGAAATTCCTTTCAGGATTCAAAGGCCACAGATAACGGAGTTCTAAAGCAGCAGATACTGTCACACTGTTTCAAAAATAGCTGTGTATGTAATTCCCTCCTAAAGGGAAAAGGAGCAAAGACCAGGAATGAAACAGAGAAGGTATCTCAAAATGACATTAAATAATAAAAATAAGTCAATCATCAGTTTTTTTCTTAAAATGCAAGTGAATTTCAAAAAGCTGATTAAATCTAATATATTTAGCTAGAAAGGAAAACTTAATTATGATTGGGCATATTCCTCAGCAAAGGCTGAAAAGTTGAAAAGCAAGATGAAGAAACAAGAACTATGAATCAAACTAATTTCCGTAAAAACCATATTTTATTAGTACTGGC
>NW_012148496.1:1811365-1816426 GCF_000956105.1 Propithecus coquereli
AAGAGCTTTCATAATACTCTCAAAGGGATCTGTGGCTTAAAATAAATAATAATTACTGAATAAAATATGGTAGCTCTGGAATTTCTATATATGAATGAGTTGAGGTCGGGGAGATTGGACATACAGTTGGGGGTAGGGATTCTGTTAAAGGACTTGTCTTGAAATTGCGATTAAATGACAAACACACTCTCATTACATAGATTTTTATATTTATTTGGGCCAGCGTGATGTGGGGGTGATGGAGATTGTGGGGGGATGGTTGCTAAAGCCCCTCTCAGGCCGTCACTAGGTACTGTCACTTCTTAGAGCTTTTTTAATTCTATAGGAGGTAGCCCTCACATTTTGTTTCTTGACTTTACAAAGGCCAAATTTTACTTATGATGACAACAGTGACAGCAGTGACAACAGGGACAATAATGATGATGATGTAGGAAATAGCAGCAGAGGTCTGGGACCTTCTTCTACGTGCATTATGTATATACATAACCTCCTTTAACCTTTATAGTAAGCTCGTGTGATAGGTAATGCTTTTAGTGTAATTCCATAGGTGAGGGAACTAAGGCACAGAGTATCTACTTAACTTCCGTGCTTACCCAGCTGGTGAGGTGGAGCTGGGATTTGAACCCAGAAAATCTGACTCCCGAGCCCGCCCTTTGAACCAGTTCAGTATATGACTTTCCTAAAGGGAAGTTCTTGTTCTCTGTAGAGTTTCACTTTTGAAGATTCAAAACATAGTAAGAATAGAATAATTCTTGTATTTGTTATCATAACTAAGGCCAGCACAAACTGTATTTTGGGTCCATTTGACCTATATAGATACTCTACTCTTTTGAACAATGGAAATTTATTTCCCATGGTTCATAATTGTCTTGCTGCAGAAATAATGTTTTGTTTATCTGGCTGTTATGCTTTGCTTTGCCCATAGAGGATGTGCTAGGGATGTTTTTCAACAGCATCCCGCTGTTCAGAGCAACAACCATGTGCTTTAGGAAATCCCTAAGACGTGTTACTGGAAGTGACACTAAGCTGCAGCGTATCCTAGTGGGGTAGTTTACTGTGTGAAATTAGAGTTGCAAAGAAAATTAAGATAATGAGTTCTGTTGATTTCCTACGAGAGTTAAGGTGAAATATATTGTGTTAGGCTGAAATTCACCATCTGGTTGGGTTTAGAATTAGGCCTCATTGTCAGAGAATCTGGTGTCTGGGATACCTGAGTTATACCAGGTCTCTGAGCTGCCTCTAGGTTGCAGCTTTTCAGGTCTACAGGCTATTCTTCTGTCTGAATTTCTCAGCCCAGCGTTCTCAGGCCCACACTCCCAGGTACTTCTGTGGCCTGGATTTTTCTCCACAGCCCCACAGAGCGCTTGCTCTGAGCCTGCAGGAAGCACGATGTAGCACACGTGCCTCGAGCATCTGCTGCTGGGTGGTAACTTCATGCTGAGGTGCTACGATGCTCTGGACCCCTTTTGAACCACTAAGCTTGCCTAGCTTTTGGAGCTCAAGCCTGCAGCTGCCTGGGGCCCCTTGCAGCACCCAGCTCCCTGCAAGGGTCACTTGTCCAGGAGCTCCTATTAAACCCAGCTCCTTGTTCCAGAATAGTCTTTCCATTGGTTCAGGGGTGGGTGAAGAGGTAAAAACTTCGGAATGGAGAACTCAAGGAGATAAATCCGTAATTAATTAGCAACTTTTTTGCATCGTTGCCTGCAAGTCCCTGTGGTTTCCTTCGGTTATTCTTGTAGCTGTGGCTTCCTTGACTCAGGACCTTAGAAGCAGCTATGTAACATACTGCCTCTGCATGGGTGACTTGTTTTAATTACAAATTACAATATCAACAGCACTAATGTGCTAGGTAAGCAAAGAGTGGGAATGTGCCAGAAGGTCTCATGAAGAGAATAGTTAAAAATGGGTAGCTTTAACAGTGTTTTTGAAAGCTGTTTTATGTCATGATTTTTAAACTGACTGATGGGATGGTAAAAATAAAGAGTTCAAACAAAATAAAAATTATCATGTGGGGGAAAAGTTTGATGGGGGTGAGAGTGTGTATGTTGGCTCTGGGTTTGAGGAAGCAGGCAACTCTGCCTCCTGCTTACTATTTAATTTTCACAGTGGGTTCTCCTGTAATGGTTCATTCATTCCCCACCTATACCGGGCTAAACCCTTTACATATCTCAACACGTACGTCCTAATCCTCACGACACTTTTGCAAGGTAACTATTACTCATTTATTTGTTTGAGCAACAACTATTTTTGTGGCAAGTGGTTGTTCAAGAGCCTGGCTGTGAACTAGGTGAAGGGAATACAATAGTGAAGAAACAATTTAATTCCCTGCCCATAAAGTATTTTCCACTGTCGGATTGGGAAGACAGAGGTCACTAGAATGCCTTACTATGTTCTTGTATACTCTCCAGGAGTGTCTAAATTCATGCAAATATTTTGAAGAGCAACGGTCATGCCTCTTGTCCTAGTCATCTCATTTAAGAACCTTTCATATAGCAATACCTGCACACGGTTGAAAAGATATTTGGCAAGAATGGTAATTGCAGATTTAGCAGCATAATGTTGAAAAAGCTCATTTTCAAGAGAGTGGCTAAATCATTATGTTACATATACTGGAATGTTAAACAGCATTAAAATGGATAAAGTAGATCTATACGTATTGACATGATTGTGACATTGTTAGTGATAAAAGCATGATATAGAAAAATCTTTATAATAGGAACGCATTGCTTTGATAATAATAAAGCAAAGGGGAAAAAAAAGAAAAATTCTGCAACAGTCACACTAGATTCCTAGCTGTGGTCCCCTTTAGGCAGAAAGTGGGAGAGGTGGGAAGGAGGCATCCCACCTTTTGTGCATTACTATATTTCAGTTTGACAAAGGGAAACATGAGTTCTTTTGAAATATTTTAAAAAGCCAATAAATTTTTATTTTAAATAAGGTGATAGGGCAGAGTTACGTCCAGCGTCCTATGGGGATGCAGAGGGGACACGACTGGGTGAGGACAGTCCGAGGTGGCTTCCTGGAGGAGTGAGCAGCCTTGCTGGGTGTAGGATGTACATGTCCACCGTGCGGAGGGACACAGAGCGGGCACAAGGGCTTCCTGCTTGGGGCATCCTGCAGGCTTTCCCGGTAGGCGGAGTTGGAGCTGGCCACCTCCAGCGCATTAATGGCTTGCCCAGGTCGTGCCGGGTTCTTCCTCCCTCGGCCTCCGCGGAGCACCAACCACTATTCCTGAAGACGTCTCCCATTCCACTTCTTACCCGTCTCTACTGCTGCCGTGTGAGTTCAGACCCCACTTCTCACTGGGATGATTGAGAAAACCTCCTGGTTGGTTTCCTGGCTCCTTGTCTATACCCCCTGTGCTCCTTCCCCAGTCTGTCCTTCACTTTGCTGAGTGATATTAAAAGTGCAGTTTAGGCCTTGTTATCTCCCTTGCTAAACTTTCTGAAGGGTCTTTCATGGCTTCTGGGATGTGACGCGCCCTCCTAAAGCAGGCGTGCCGAAGCCTTGCCCACCTCGCCCCGGTGCCTCACCTAGTAGCTCTTATTTACGTTTTGCAGAATTATTTTCACTTCTTTACAAATGCCACTCTTCTTATCCACCAAGGAATGGACTTAGGTAAAGAAAGAAAATTCATGATATGCACTTAGTACAGTTGATTGTTGGCCTATTAACTTATGTATATTCTTCCTAGTTACCTCCCTTTCTGGGAGTTAATATACTTCAAAATTTCATATTTATTTTGAGGTAACAATTTAGAAATTACCACATTGCAGGAAAAATAGCTTTTTTAGTGTCTTTGATGTTTTCTTTTATAAATGTTCTCGAATGGGTGTTTTTAATGGCAGGTCAGACTGTCCACAGAGAGGACTTTAGAATCTGGCATTATTTTGTATACTTGTCTATTCCAAATCTGGATGCACTCTTCTGTTATAGAATACACATTGTTCTAAAAACACCACCTTGACCAAACAGTCTTTATTTGCTTTGGCTAAACTTGGAGTTGATGGATGGACTCGATGTGCCGTAAGATAGACACAGTGCGATACACCGAGTGGTAGTTCTCAGGCTCGCTTTAAGATAGACTACATTCTATCCTTCCATCGCCCACATCCACTGAATTTTTATCTTTGTATTTTTCTGTTACTGAATACAAATAGGAATTGTTATCCTTGTTAAATAAATAATAGGAGTTGGTGTCAGCTTGTTGGTTTCCAAAAATGTTTGTACTTAACAAACATTCAAGCAAGGACTAAACTAATATACTATCATCTGGCTCCCTCTGGTGGACACGTGTATGAAAAAATTAAGCTATGGATTTTTTTTTTCTGGGTGGAGAAGCAGGTAGGGGACAAGTTGTAGTTCTGGTTTTTGGGAGAAGGAATAGAAAATACATTCTTATTTTCTAGATACAGATGCATCATAATTATTATGGAAAATATCCCCAAGGAATAAAATACATTGTTATTAAAATACATGATAGAATAGCAACAATAAAAGACATAGCAATAGTACCGCTGTTGCTGTTTTTCTTGTGATTAAGTAGTGGCGGTGCTGGGACCACAGTGTTGAACAGAATCAGAGGCAATTTCACCTGTGACTTTATAACCTGCTGCATCAGGACAAGGTGAACGCTAACATTAAACAGTATAGTTTATTCAGGGATCTAAATATTACTCAATTAATTATCCCAGAGCCTCCCCAAAGCTAGACTTTTCACTCAATGATGCATAATTTTGGAATTTAAGCAAGTGATTGTTTTTATTTTAAATAAGTTTATTTTGATAAATTTGTTAGTATTTGCTCATTTGTGATCTTCTGAATTTATGAACTCACTGAAGATACTTTATTATGGGGAATGAACTGACATTGAGTTTTATCTGAATGGTCGTATATGCTTTGATACCAGATGATGAACATAGCTAACCAGTACGAAATTGCATAGAGTCTTTCAATTAAATTTCATCATTTTCTTTCGCTTCGTTTCGCTTCGCTTCTCTTCTCTTTCCTTTCTCCTAGGGTTATAGTGTGGAGCTAGGGTCAGAGTGTAGAATTTTGGGG
>NW_012148496.1:1816476-1819293 GCF_000956105.1 Propithecus coquereli
TATGACTTACATATTTCTATTGATTAGCTCTGGTCTAGAAACTACATTTCTTACATAATGAGTTAACTTTACCTGCTTTTTAATTTTTCAAGCACATATGAAAATGAGTGCTTTCAAGCGGTATATGAAATGACTGGTGTTCCCCAAACAACCAGAACAGAGGCTTTTAAGGACTGTCATTTTATTGTCCCAGTCCTGTAGGCAAAGTCGTAATTTTTGTTAGATGGTTTGAAATATGAGACTCACTTGCAGATGCTTCGTTATTTACTCTCTGTGGGCAGTCCTGAGGCTGGGACTAGAAGATGGAGCATCTTCAGGCTGGTAGTCAGTGACGTGTTCTCCACTTAGAGGTCCTATCATTCTGGCATTGGCTTTTCTTTCCAGGACCCTGCATTTCATCCTTTAAAGTGGTAATAGCTATGGGGCAACATTCAGGAAGTAGAGGTCTTTGCCAGCGAGTTGCATGACTTTGAAAGAGAGCTGAGTTTGGAAGACGTGTTGGCTTTGTACCAGCTGTGTGATTTGTGGGCAGCTTTGAACATTCATTAAAATTTCCAAGCCCCTTAAGACATAAAGAACTCTCTCCCAGCCTATTTCAGATCACATAAACAACCTCTTCTCTGGCCTGACACACACACACAGGACATGTCCATTCGAAATGAGTTGTGTAAATGTCACAGTAGCTTCTCAGTGAGCTGGCGATGACATTGTCTGCTACAACCTCAACCACTCTGCTGGAGTTGCTACTAGTGGTGTAGGGAGTAATCAGTGCTTACCTACAGGGCCCAAAATTAAATTCCCATTCTTGGTACTGAACATATTAAAATTGCCACATAATCTTTGTAGCCTGTATCTCTACTCTCCACTTAAAGGCAGGAAATGGGTTTGCAAATATGGTTACATTTTCAAAAGTAAAGTGTTCTTTAACAGTATGCACACAAATGAATTCTTTACCACTTGCCTACTAAGTTCAACATACCCCAACAGACCGGGATTAACTGAGAGCAGGGAATATTTCTGTTCAGAAAATTATGCTTCCAGACAGCTAACTCTACACGGATGAATTCCAGGTTTCATCTGCTCCGGTATTCGGACTGGGGGTGGGGATGGTTACAACAGTGTATGGAAAGTTCCTTACAATCTTCCACCTGTGTGAGAAAGTTAGCACTGCCGGTTACAGCTTGCTTTTTCCTGCCTGTGCTTTAGTATGGAAGTTTTAATTTTGAAACCGCCTCTGTAAATTACAGTGATGTGAATTTTATGCTTTGCTAGAATGTACGTGTGTGGTTCTGGAGTCTGGAGCACAGCAGGCAGTGGGTGTGGCTGGAGATGCCAGTGTGGGGAGAGCAGGGAGGGGGGGCAGAGTAAGGCTGGAAGGGAGCCGGGGAGCAGTGTGTGAAGACCCCTGAACATGCTCACGCTGAGCAACTGGAGCTGTTTGCACGAGGGGTAACACTGAAGAATTTTAAGGTGGCAGTGGTGGTAATGGTGGTATGATCATATATGGGCAGTTTTGAGATTTTATATAACCTCTGTGGTAGCTAAGTAGAGGACGAATTCTAAGGGAGCGAAATCGGAGGCGATTCCAATAATTATGAAATAGAGAAGACCTGGGCCATGCTGGAGACACAGCAAGAGAGAAGGGATTGGACCTGAGAGAGACTTAAAAGGACGACTCGATAGGATTTAGACCTGGGGCTGCCGTTTAGAAAGCTCCCCCAGCGTCTAGCCAGGTGAGGCAGAGGGGCGGGACTGCGGGGTCAATGGAAGTGGGGAGGAGAAGCAAGTTCAGAGGGAAAGATGCTCCAGCTGGGGTCTGCAGAGGCAGAGTGCTGAGGTGAGGAAGGCAGAGACAGCAGGACCAGAGTGATGTGGAAATGCCCAGTGAGACAAGTGCAGGGCTGTTTGGTTTAGAGAAAATTTGCTTAATGACCTTCTTTCTTTCAGAACTTGAAAAATATCCACTGTTAACCAAATAAGAAATGTATTACTCAGGAAATGGCAACTACAAAAAAACTTATCAGAGAATAAGGTGCAAATGAATCTGCTTAGAACTCAAAAGTGTTCTCCCTGGAGCATGATCTGAGGATGGAAGCAGTGAGCCAAAGAGTGGTAATTCTTGCCCATCAAGCCTCTAATAACCTGCAGACACACAGAGTCTGAGAAGTTCCCAGTTGCTCTTCAAGGTACAGTCCAGGGTCACCTTTTCCAAAGAAGCCTTTCAACCTCCCTGGCCTTTTCTGTCCTACGAAGGATACAGCTAGCCTTGCCCTCTCCTCCGGGCTGCACATGTACCTTGTAACACTGGTCTGTGTTTTCACTTGCCACCCTCCACCTGTATGGCCTTTCCTAATAGACTGCGGGGCTTTTGAGAGCAGGTAGTGTTGTATCTTCATTTTGCCGTCCACCACTTCTGGAGTGTATCTGGTGTATCTAGGACAGATTGAGTGTTCAGTAGGTCACCGAATAAATGCAAGAAATTCGTAGAAAGAGCAGCAGCCTGGACAGAAGAAAAGGGACCTGAGTTCTGGTACTAACTCTGCTACTGTCGGTTCTTTGACCTTGGGCAAGCTAATTTTTCTGGGTCTTAATTTTCTGATAGGCAAAGCAGGACATTGAGTGAGAATCTAAGAAAGCCATGAATGGGCTTCAAGAGGTCTCTGGATTTCTTGAGATGATAGCAGAATCGTGTATATGTGTCTGTGTGCACAGATAGTTTTTTTATGGAGGAAATGACCAAGAGCTTTCATAATACTCTCAAAGGGATCTGTGGCTTAAAATAAATAATAATTACTGAATAAAATATGGTAGCTCTGG
>NW_012148496.1:1833183-1861205 GCF_000956105.1 Propithecus coquereli
AGAGATACCAGACATTTGGGGTCACCCAGGCTAACCTTGTGTTTTACTGGTAAGGAAACTGCAACACAGATGGGTTAGTGATCTGTTTAAAGTCATAACGGAAGGGCCAGAACTATAATCCAGGTGTTTACACTTTCCAATCATAGCTCTTCCCAATCTGTACCACCTTGGCATCTGCAAATTTATGTTTCGGCAGCTATTGTTAATATTACATTGGAAAACTGTTTTGGGTAAAAAAACTTATCTTTTCTGAAATACATGTCCACTTAACATTTTCCTATTTTCTCAGGTTATAGAAACGTTATCGCGACTTTCTCGCACGCCTATCGCATTGGCCACGGGAATCAGGTAAGCTCTTTTTTCGTGGTTCACGTGCCCCCTTCAGTTCAAGGCAGTGACTGGATTATTGCTGTTTCGCAAAGCACCTTCCATGTGGGGACCGTGTCTCACTCACGATGAGTGCCTGACATATAAGTGTCTCGTACACATTTGAAATTAATTGAGAAAGTTAGAACTTATCCATAGAGTTGAATAAGACACATGGGCTAAGCATCGTTCTCCATTCACTGGTGACGGTCACTGGTATTTTTTTTTAATTCCTCCACCATTTCTGTGCATATGATTTGTGAAGGCAAACACAAATGCTTAAGTAAATAAATATTTTAAAAGATGTTGTAATGTATTCATTTACTATAGAGTAGACTGTAACAATAACTCACAACTTTCAGGAGTTAAATAATCAGAGAATGGTAAAATATGTGTACACAGATGTGTATCGAAGATTCGGTAATAAATTAAAAACTTAGAAGTAAATTAAATTGTGCCGTCTCCTGGCGATGGAGTGTTACACAGTTGATAAACATGGGAACAGAGGTGTGCATGTTGTGTTGGGCTTTTTCTGGCTCAGATCCTACACAAAGATCAGTTGGTAAAGATGGATTACAGGTAACAGGAAATAAAGAAGAACCGTCTCTGTAGCTGCACAGCCAGGCCTCACGGAAATAGAGTGGGTTTTGTGTTTTACCTTTTTTCCTCAGGGCTCCACATTCCATTCTGCAGCCATCAGGGAGCTCCGCAGGCTGTGTCTCTGCCTCTGCTGCTTCCGTCTGTCTCCGCAGTTCGCATTCACATTCTAAGGGGGGATCCAAGCAGGGCTCACAGGAGCGCTGAGCACTGGCCGGGCAGCCCTGACCCTGCATCCAAAGCGCAGTGACCTCTGGGAGGACACCCTGCAAATGCAGACCCTTTTCCAGACATGGGCCAAGAATTTGGCAGCTTTCTACAAAGGTGGTCCAGAGGCGGCATAAATGTTCAACTCCCCCTAATTTGCTTGTTAATACATGCATATCTTTCCGTGTCAATATATATTTTATGTTGTTATATGTAAACAGATTTTGGAAAAGCGTGATCCAACTTTTATGCATTTTTTTTTCTTTTTTTTTTTTTTTGAGACAGTCTCACTCTGTTGCCCTGGCTAGAGTGAGTACCATGACGTCAGCCTAGCTCTCAGCAACCTCAAACTCCTGGGCTTGAGCGATCCTCCTGCTGTAGCTGGGACTACAGGCATGCACCACCATGCCCGACTAATTTTTTTTTTCTATATATTTTCAGTTGTCCAGATACTTTCTTTCTATTTTTTGTAGTAGAGACGGGGTCTTGCTCTTGCTCAGGCTGGTCTCGAACTCCTGAGCTCAAGCGATCCTCCTGCCTCGGCCTCCCACAGTGCTAGGATTACAGGCGTGAGCCACTGTGCCCGGCCTATGTATTTTTGATTCTGAAAGGGTATACGTCAGAAGGTTTTTTTCCTTTTCAATTTTTGTTTTCTATGTTTTCTAATTTTTCTACAATGGACTTATATTGATGTAGAAGCACAATAAAATGTACCTAAATTTGTAAAAAGTGATTTTGAGATTTTACATTTCTCACACATTTGAAAAAACATAGGTTCCTTGAGTGTCTTAACTATTTTGTAATTATTTAAAGCTTATTTGTTACTTTGATGGATCCTCTTGTTTTTACGAAACATATAACTTGCTAGCTACCTGAAAAGATAAAACTTTTGGCGCGACAGTATAAGTACTGTGATTTTGTTAGGCATAAATTTAGGGTATTATATTGGCGTTATGAAAAAAGAACATAATATCATGATGCAAATAGGAAAGCCAAACAATTAGAATAGAAAATAGACTAGACTGATATTCTTGAACAGGGGACAAACACCCCTTGTCCCTGAGGTCTGGTTGACTCATTTGTCTAATAAATGAAAATAAAAAATGCAACTTGAATACCTTAAAGTCTCAGTAGAAAAGTATGTCAGGGTCAATAATCATATATATAGGGCACAGTGTTTTTGTCTTCTAATAATTTTCATCTGTACCAGTGAACCGAGTCAGGGAAGGATGATTGGTACCAAATTATTTGTTATCAGATCCCAGAGCTGAAAAGAGAGGGTGCTGGGGGCAAGGGCACATGCATGGCTGCTTGTTCCCTGAGTTGGGGCACTGCAGTGGGTGAGGTGACCCTGCGGGTGTGTGGCAGGTGGGAGATCAGGTAAGCACATCAGGATGTCCCCAGGGCACGTGTGACTGTGGTGACCAGCTATAATTGCCTCAGATGATTTGGGGTAGTAGGTGTTGCAGCCTCCCTGGGGGAACCCTAGGTTTGAGGCAGGCACTTTGGGGCAAGCCCTAGGCATTGTCAGGCGTGGTGACAGATCTGGCCATTTTGGCAACAGATAAGCTTACCTGGTTAGTGAGAGGTAAATTCCCAGCCTGGTTGTTGCTTATTCACCCATGTTTTTTTTCCACTTCTCCTAGGCCCTTCCCAACAGAAGAAAGCATTAATGATGAAGACATCTACAAAGGCCTTCCTGACTTAATAGAGTATGTTGAACGTTTTTAGCAAAATTTAGCTACTGCCAATTTTCACATCTATCGTGGGTTTTAACTGTAGATGTTAAAATAAGCTCTCTGAAGGGGAAAAAGTGGCTTAATGATTAAGATATGTAAGAATTAACCTTAAACTGGTGATGGAAAACTTTACAAGAAAACATACTTCAGCTGGTTTTTGGTTCCTGTTGTGTGTGTGAAGAGGAAAGAGACATACTGCAACGAAGTAAAATTTGGAAGTTTCTCAAAGGCATAATAGAGATAGTAGATAAAACTGGAATTAGACAATTAGGGAACAGTTAAAAAGAAATAGAATCTACTACTGGAATTGCAGAGCAGATAGGACATGCTTTATAATAAGTTCAAGGAAGGGCGAGGTAAGTGTGGCTGGAGTTATTCAGGGATGTTCCAGTAGATGGTGTTTATTCCTAACGGAGAATGCCTTTGGGCTTTTTATTTTTAATAGTCAGGAGAGGCAAAAGGTCCTTGCAGCTGATTATCTTCTGCTGATTGAGTGACTTGTGCAGATTACAAATAAACATAAAACATGATCCTCGCCCCTCAAGGAACTGATGACATAGATCGGCATGTTCGCAAAGAATTATAATAACAAACAGATCATGCTCCAACAGAGATTCCAGTCCTATGGAAATTCATCCGTTCGTTGTTTATCCATCCTAACACACCAACACACTGGGCTTGTTTTTGCTTCATGGCCTTCACACTTGCTGTTTCTTCTGCCCATTTGACTGACCCCTCACCGTGCAAGTCTTTGCTCAGATGTCCATCTCTGACTACCCTATTTAAAATCACCTCATCCCCTTAGTTTGCTCTGTGTTTTTGTAGCATTTACCACTGCCTGAGACAGTCTTGGTTTGCTTCATTTATTGTCTGTCTCATTATGAAAAGGTAAACTTGGTTAGGCCCAGGATTTTGCCTTGTTTATGGCTGTATTCTTAGAGCCATGTTTGACCATTGACTACAGACACAGGGATGGATGGCCAGCAGCTCCTTCCAGAGTACGTGGCATTTGGAATGGCCTTAAAGTCTTGTCTTCTAAATATCTGTTAAGAATAGTTTCTTATCTCTTCTTGAAATCTCTAAGAACTCACTGACATTAATCATGGTAGATACCAATGGTCTTATGGAATTGGCTACAATCTTCATAATGACTATAAAATTATTATAATCAGATTCTTTACAGTATTAGAAAGAATATATTATTTCTAGTGCTGCGATGACATTGTTCTTTTTTAAACCTCATCAGTGGTCATGTACACAGATTAATTTTTATAGCCTCCCCTATATTGTTCCGTTTATGGGTGTTTCTAGGCAGAGTTGATGTCAGAATAAATCCTGTGAGGATGCGTTCCTCTCTAAGTTTCGAGAAAACTTTAGGGTCCTGAATTGGCTGCTCTGAGATACCAGCTCGTGCTCTGCGAGGTGCAGTCTGCCTTACTGTTCCATCTGGTGGTCAAGGGTCCAAATGTGGTGTTACCCTGGAAAAGCTTGCTTTGGGGTTTTCTGTGACAGCTTGATTTTTAGTCTTCACTTTGTTACAATCTCTATGGGCTCATGTACTTAACTCTAACTTTTGGGGATGAATTCACCCGAAGGGAAGCCCCTGTGACAAACATCAGCCTGGTCCCCACTGCAGAGAGAATCATTCTTTGCTGTGTTAGAGAGAAAGACACAGGGCGGAGTGGAGATGACAGATGGCCGAACGGTACAGTACCCTCCGTTCTCCTGCTTTCATTGTCAGGGCATCAGACTCGCCCATGGAGCCTGAGCATGATTATTATCAATCTAATATAGATTATTGTTGATTTATTGACCATTTGAAGAATATCACAGCCTTTTTTCCCTGGTTCAGAAATAAGAAATTGTTGACCAAACTGTTAGCAAGAAAAGCAGCTTTAGCACAGGTTTGAATAATGAATCCCAAACAGTTCTAGCCCAGTTGTGTGTGTGTGTGCGTGCGTGTGTGTGTGTGTGTGTGTGTGCGCATGTGTACATACGCTCACAGGTGTGTCACTCCTGTGGTTCTTAGAGTTGAGAAAAGTTATGAATTTATGCAATTTGTGCGTTTACTCTCACGGGAGATAGTCAGATGCAGGACTTCACAAGACTGAGTGTTTTGGGGAGTGGGGGTAGGGGTCAGAGGCAAGAGTGCTGGGATCAGGAGTACCAGAGAAATGGATTTCGCATTCTAGCTTTCTTCTGCGCAGGATCCCCTCCAACGTGGAACCTGTGATACCCTGGTTAGCTCCCCCACGGACTCACCGGACCGTCCTGTCCGTTGATGTGTTGCAGAAGATGCTCAAGCCAGTTTAACTGCCCCACCGTTCTCTGGCCAGATTGCCTGCCTAAAAGCCTCACTATGGAAGCTGGGGAACTGCCAATAGGCTTGCTGTCTCCCTCGTTTTCCAAGTAGATATCTGAGCGTCATCCTTCCCTCCTTCCCTCCTTCCCTCGCTCTCCCTAATTCTGATGGGTCACCGAGTCCGATGGGTCACAGCATCCCAAGTCTCTCTGTCCTCTGCTCCTCTGCCTATACCCTAGTCAGGGCTCTCAGTGTCTCTCACCCACAGCGTTTTACTGTGTGGCTTACTGATCTCCCCCGACCCGACTACCCGCTGTAGTCCCTCTGCTGATTCCCCGATGCCCGGGGTAAAGGGTGGCTCCCGGAGTACATAGCCCTTTACAGTTGATTTCAACTCTTCCCTTGAGGGGTCCACCCCACTCCCCTGGCCCCGCCGAGTGGGGAGCCAAGGCTCTTCATACCCCTGCCTTTGCACATGTTGGTGTGTTTCATCTGGACTGCCCTTTTCCTGTCCTCGTTCGGTGTGTGTCACCCCTGCTAGGCTTTAAGTTCTGTGAGAGCAGAAAGTCTGTCGCCATGGTCTGTAGCCACATCTCTTGGAACAACACTTTTACAGAAAATACCTATTGAATTAATTGACATATTTAAAAATGTTCAAGGTCCAGCTCAGAAGTGGTATCTTCTGTGAAGTCTTCCCTGACTTCTTCGGTCAGAGTTATGCTCACTCTTTTCTCTGCTTCTGTATTTTGCACTCATCTCTTTTGTTGCATGTAGAGAATTATGCGTTTATGTTACATGCTGCTGTTCGCACTAGACTATGGCAGAGTTTCTGGGTCTTCTTGATTTATATATTCTTAGCGCCGAGGAGCCTGGAACTTAGTAGGTTCTTAGTAAATGTCTGTTGAATGGATGGATGGTTGAGTGGGTAGGGGGTGGACAAATAATTCTGTAATGAATTCTTCTCAGAGCAGAGGTCTCTGAAACTTTTGTTACCACTAGATCCCTCCCTCTTTATATATCTTCCTTTTCTCCAGGTGTTTGGCAGTTCATTCCTGCCAAGTACCTTCAAATAATCCTTCACGGCAAACATAAACAACCTGGTGATTGTACTTACTTTGAAAAATGTTCCGAGTTGCAGAGTGACATTTACAGTTACAGTGTTTTTATTTTTGTACATATCAATTTATAATGTTCTGTCTGCACAGGCCCAGGAGAGATGATAAGAGCTGACAATATTGAAGAAGCTGAATTTCTTTCTCAGAGATATTAATATTAATGCTTCTTTCCAACATTCTAAATTGGTCAATCTCAATTTCGGAACTATTAGTTAATAGAAGGCATTTATAAATGTCTTGAACTGAAAGGAGGAACTTGAGTAGTAGCAGAGCATGTCAGTAGTGGGTGGAGCAAGCTGTTCCCACCGTGACTGAATGAGTTTACAGTTTCATGTGAGGGGCTTGGGGAAGATACTCCAATCAGTCACTATGGAGGTGCTCATGGAAGCTTTAGAAATAGGTATTATTTTCCATGCCGAGGACATTAGCAGAGTATTTTAATTTTAAAAATATTTGTGGCCTTGAGGCTCTTTCTTTAAACCAAATGTAAACAAATAAAACAGATAAAAGAAGGGTCTGGCTGACGGGGGACCTGTGGGTACCCTCTGCATGGGCTTGAAGGAGCGTGGTTTGAAAACCACTGGATTAGTTGTTGATAATAACCTGTAGGAACTGCTGCTTTAAAAAGATCATTTATGACATGTTAGATACTACTTAACTCTCCTGTCTTCTCCGTATTACACCCTGTAATACAGATGATGAAACTGAGGTCTTGGCATATGGACAGTAGGTGGCGTCTTACACTCAGAGTGCAGGACGGACTTGGTTCTAAATCTTGGCTCTGCCTGTGACTAGCTGTGTCATCTTTGGCAAGCCAAATAACCTTTTGGTCTTTCAACTTCCTCATCTCTTTAATGGATCAAATAGTAATGCGTACCTGATAAGACAATTAATGCTAGATGAATTAAGAGAGAGAATATATGCAGCATAATTATGTGCTTACACATAGTAACTGCCCAGTGAATTTACTGCGTAATAGAAAATGACCTTCATATTGTATCCTTTATTTTAGTGAAACCCGTGTGGACGACGAGGAAGATCTCTATGACTGTGTTTATGGGGAAGATGAAGGAGGAGAGGTCTATGAGGACTTAATGAAAGCAGAGGAAGCACATCAACCTGTAGGACTATTGCTTGTTTTTTAAGTTACTCTGAGTATTTTATTAGGAGAGCAATTACTTGAAAGATTAATGTAATTATTTTTGTAACCTCTGCTGAATGGTTTTGTTTGTTTTATCTTTTCTTGCTTATAACTGTCTAACTATGACTTGTTATTACATTTGGAGACCTAAGCATGGTATTTTACAGTTCAAAACAACCATAGGGAATCTCTGGTCTAATCTTTTCATTTTGTACTGGTAAGGAAACCAAGTCTGGGAGAGAAATGACACGCCACCCAGCTAAATAATGGCAAATGATAATAGAATATAATTTTAGGGAATCTTGAAATTATACTGTTATGAAACTAAATCTTTTACAAAACAGGTAGATTTCTTCCGTTAAATTCGATGTAAGAGAAAATATATATTAAAGAATATTTAACACAGTTGTTAGGTGTTGATATGAGATATTTTTACCCTTTTGTTTCATTATAAGTCTCCTAGCTTTTTTACTATTTCATAAACTTTGTTTTATATATTGTCATAGTCAATATGAGCCCTCAAATTTTTATTTGCCATTAAAATATCTAGAACATTCAGAAAGAATAACTTTGAATTATTTTCTCATCTGTAATTTGAAATCAAAAAAGTCAGTGGCTCTGGTTTTTATTAATGTATTCTTTTATACCAAAGAGTCTTCATCAGCTGGGTGGCGATTTAGGTTTCTTCATGGCTCTGATGAATTTTCTCGGCTCTCTGTGCTCCTGCCTTTGATAAAAGGCTGGTGGGTCGTCCAGCGCCACAGAAGGGCAGCAGTAGCTTCTGTGGTATGAAAACAAATTACCTGCCTGTGTTTGGTAAATACAATGAAAGTGCTTTATCCCACTGCAGGAGCTGACATGCTGTCTGTGGCAGCATTTCCAGAGCATTTTTAGGTGACAGGGTATCAGCTATACCTCCCGTATTTGTTATCTGCTCTTGGTGCCATTAGATTCCTCAGTGTCTCCACAGGACAGCTGTCTTCACTCAGCGACAGTCTTCACGCAGCGGACAGGGCTAGGAGCAATAATATTTTGATGTATGGGCCCTTTTGGGCACTTGGCAAGGTGCTAAGTGCTTTACACTGTTTTATCTCATTTACAATTCCTTGGAGTTGTTACTATAATTCTCCCTGTTTTACAGATGAGAAAACTGAGTCATAGAGAAATTTAGTAATTTGTTCACAGTCACAAACAAAGCTAATAACAACAAAACTGGCACTTGACCCTGATTCTATCGTATTCCAGAATCTTTGATTTTAGTACTATGCTTGACCACCTCCAATCTTACACACTTAGTAAAAGAGCCAAACAGTAAGATGTTAATGTTTTAAAAATAATTTGAAGGTTTTTACTTACCAAATATCTTTTTTTGTTATTTTTGCAGTTATTTCTATGACACTTGTGAAGTGTACTGTATATTAAGGAAATCCTATGCCATTTATGGTGTTTCCAGTTTCATTAACATTTTTAATAAAATGTATTATAATTTAAAGAGAAAGCCTATACTCAGAAGTTTGTTTTTAATCATCTAAAACCTTTTCTTTTACATTGTTCAAAATTTTAAACAAAAGCAAAGATACTTCACAAATGCAGTTAACTTTATCTTTCAGTTATGTGTTTCATTAGAATGGAAAGTTTAAGAAAATAAGCAATACTTCATATCTCTTTATGTCTACTGCCAGCTAGATTAATGTATGAATTTGATTAAATAATTTTATTTTGATAATCTTAACGGCAGAAATGTCCAGAAAATGACATACGAAGTTGTTGCCTAGCAGAAATTAAGCAGACAGAAGAAAAATATACAGAAACTTTGGAGTCGATAGAAAAAGTAAGTCATCAGGTATTATTCTTGATGCTCAAATACAGCCTTATGTAGTTAATATATTAGACTCGCTGTTTCTGCTAAATGTGTGTATCTTCTAATTTTTAATAAAACTTTGTATTTAAAGACCTCAAAGCAGATTCATTCATTCCACAGTATTTATTTATTGATGTTCTGGTATCTGAATGATACTGTTTTAGGGATTGAGGCTGTAGTAGTAAATATTAACAAAACAAAACTCTGGTTCTCAAGGCATTTTCTCTCTCATGGGAAGCTTTAGAACGTAAGCAGATAAGTATGCCAGGTGGTGATAAGTTATCTGAAGACAAATAAGGCAGGGAAAGGGGATGGTGGATGGTGGGGGAGGCTGGTGGCAGGTTATATAGAGTGGTAATGGAAGGCCTCTCAGACAAGAGTGAGCAGACAGCTGAGTGAATCGAGGGTGCAAGCCACTTAAATATCCCCGTGAAGATACTTTCTGGGAGAAAGGCCCTCAGATGGGAAAGTGTTCAGAGCATGCTCCAAGGGGCAGCAGCGGTCCAGCATGGCTGGAGCAGAACAGGTGGCGGGGAGTGAGCAGTGGGGTGGGCCAGCCTGTGGGCCACCAGGTCATGCAGGCCACCAGAAGCTAGAGCGTTCTGAGCAGAAGTGACACGATGTGATTTACGTATTGAACATCTAATTCTGGCTTTTGCGAGGAACCTGGGAGAAAAATTAGAGGGCTATTGTAGTAATCAAGATGACAAATGGTGGTATCGATAGAGGTGCTGAGGGGCGGTCAGATTCCGAATAAGTTTTAAAAGTAGATTTAACTGATTGGGGGACGCATTCAGTAAAGGATGAGTGAGAGGAGAGGAATCAAGGATGACTGCTAGGTTTCGACGTGAGCAACTGCCAAATGAATGGCAAAGGTGGCTACAGAGATGGGGATGGACAGGTTTGGGAATCATAAGTCTGTTCGATCATATTAAATTGCTGATACCTGCTAGACTTCCAAGGGGATATGTTGAGGAAGCTGTTAGATACGAGCCTGGCATTAAGGGGAAAGGTTGAATTGACATATAGATTCAGCCATTATCATTGCATAATGGCATTAAGGGCCTGGGACTAAATGAGCTCACCCTAGGGGATGCATGTTATTAGGGAAGAGGTTTGAGGCCACCCCCGGTGACTCCCATATTTACAAGTTAGGAAAACGAGAACCAGGAGAAAGTTTTGGAAGTTTAGGCAAAAAGATGAAGGTGTGGAAGAGTTCTTCAGGAGAGTAGGAGAGTAATCAATTAGGGAAATATAATAGGGCTATGTAGCATTATAGGCCCAGTTGAGTTTTGTGGTCATATTTAAAATTAGACTGTCAGTGTAGTCCATGCGTAACATCTTAGATACAGACACAAAATATGTGGCAAGCTAGATTTTACCAGGGTTTTAGTTTTTCTAGAAAAGCACAGTGGAAGAAGGGAGGATAAGGGTATAATGCAGGGAAATGACTCTGATGGTGGTTCATGGAGTTGTAAAGTGGGTAAGGAGGGACATAAGGAACGTGGGGGAAGTGAGCTGGTCAGCGGCGTGGCAGACCAGGTATGGCTGAAGAAGTCCTTGAGGGAATGAGCTGTGAAGGTAGGAGGTAGTGGTCAGAGAGTTGGTTGCTTGAAATTAGTGCTATGGAGCATATGCAGGTGTTGATAATGACAAGGTCTTGGGGTATGACCATGAGCCTTGGGAGGTGAGATAGGGTGGAGCATAAGATTATTGAAGGTCACGGAACTGAGAGGCCAGGCTCTGCTGGAAGGATCATCTGCACAGATAATGAGAGAGAAATGATAGGCCAGGAACTAAAATTCTCAAGGAATGATCCATAAATTGCATGAACAGATTATTGATCTCAGTAATCTATAATCTCCACAAAGTATTTGGAGGATGTTTTGTTTGAGTCCTCAGATATATCTACAAAGGTTGCCATTGTTTGCTAACTCAGCCAATAGCGTTCTCTTCCTTCTTATGGAAGCGTTTGTTGTCTAACCTTTTATTTTATATTTGAAATGTACCAGCTTGTATTTATGTATTTATATCTGTTCAAGTATAAAATCTTTAAGATAAAGAAATTTCTACTTTTTTTGGTATTTATAATGCTGATAAACAATTGACTTTCAATAAATATTGTTTGTTGATGAAAAACTATTATATAGATTAATTATTACTTCTCTTTTCTCTCCTGGTAGTATTTCATGGCACCACTGAAAAGATTTCTGACAGCAGCAGAATTTGATTCAGTATTTATCAACATTCCTGTAAGTAAAAATATGCTAGCCAAAATTGTGGCGTACTTCTATAAAATCTTCATTTTCTTAGTGGGTTCCAGATCCCTGTTTTGACCCTCTTCTTTAAGAATTTTGATCTTGTTTTTTTGATTCCCCAGTTCTTCTATCATTATTTTCTTGAAATAACTATGTCGTATGTTCAGTAAAAAGTCATTCAAAATGCATGCAGAACACAAATGGATAAACAAGATTCATGTGCTATCCTTAACTGTATGGCATGAAGAGGCAGTCTCAATTAAATAATCCTTGATGTTACCACCTGTTTGTCTTCTGGGGTCCCCTTCTGCCCCACGCTTGCCTGCCCTGTTGCTCCTCCAGCCCCTCAAACCTTGTCTTACAGCCACTGTCCAACTCCATTGGATCCCCCTACTTTGGCCTCTGCTCTTTGGTGCTTTCTCCTCCCAGTTGTATCAGCTTTAAACTACCATTTATGAAATAGACTACTTCTTCAGGATTTAACAGACTATCTTAATGATAAAATTGAAGATTGTTTTTCACAGTTATGTAAGCATTTCAAGTTTTAGGGCACCTTATCAGAATCTTACAATACTGAAAGGGTATTTGCCCAGAAATCATAGAAACAAGCTAAATGCTATGCCTAGTGAGGTAATGCTAGGCAAAATTCTAGTTCTTAGACCTCTAGAACTTGCTTTGGTTTACACGCACATACACACACACACACACATACACTTACATGTATATAAGTTTTTATGTGCAGGGTTGCTTGTGTCACCTGAGAAATCGCTTATATTTTGATTCTATTGTGTTCTGTGTTGATGAGTGTGCTGTCCTTATCCCTGATTTTGACCAAATGAAGACATTCTCACTGATTTATAACATACCAGGAAGAAAATGCTAACAATGTCAGGTGAAGGTTTAGAATAAAACAAACTGGACATTCTAGGAGGACAGGGATCTTAAACCACTTAAAGTACGGACTGTAACTTAGAACCCATTTGACAGTCCTTATTCTTACGGCTTTTCCATACTCCTCAGCAAAATGACAGGGCCAACATATTCATGTTTAATTTGCACCCCACCTAGGAAAGAACACGGTGTGGAGTCAATGTGTGCTCCAGGGTACACAGGAAGAGGTAATGGGGGAATGAGCACCTTGATCACATTTCCTCATTGCCTGACCGAAAGCTACTTGCTTATCAGGAAAACTGTGAAATTCTGACTTTGAGTTGCTCTAGTAAACAGTCTAGTACAATTTATTTGCTTCTTATTTATGCCATTAGTTGCCTGGTTTCAAGTAATTTAGTCTGATTATTATTAGCTTAGCACCAGGACACCACTAATTGACCAAAGTACAAATCTACATTTCTATGTCACAAGGACATGAATCATTACTTTATCCTGTCAATAAAGCAAAGTTTTAAATAAAGTTTATTTAAAAATTTACAGTGATTATAAAATGAAAATGAGCTGGACATGTTTTTATATAAGGAATGAATTATCTTTTAATAACTAGTGAGATAATTTTTTTTTCACAGGACACTGACATTTCAAGTCAGGGCTGTCTCTCTTCCCTTCTCTTTCCTCTCCCCACTCCTTTTCCTTCTTCTCATCTTCCTTCTCTTCTCTCCCCCTTCTTTCCCACCCCTTCTTCCCCCTTCCTTCCTTCCCTATCTTCTCCCTCTGCTTCCTCCTCTTCTTCCTCCTCCCCTTCCTTTTCCTCCTATCTTTTTATTTATTTATTTATTTATTTTCATTTCAGCATGTTATGGGGGTACAGATGATTGGTTACATATGATGCCCTTACCCTCCCTCCCCCTCAAGTCTGAGCTTCAAGTGTGTCCGTTCCCCCGGAGGTGTGCATCGCACTCATTGTTTGTGCATATGCCTGTCCATTCATTGTTTGTGCATATGCCCGTCCTCCTGTCTTTATTGGTGGTGGCAGGTTTATATATGGAGAATATTCAGCATATCCTGAGTGGCAAGTCTAGCAACAACAGAGGTTTTGGGTTTGGGGCGTATTTTTGGTTCTGATTCCTACTTTCCTTTCACATTGTTTTTTTTTTCCTAAGGAACTTGTAAAAGTTCATCGGAACCTAATGCAAGAGATTCATGATTCCATTGTAAATAAAAATGACCAGAACTTGTATCAAGTTTTTATTAACTACAAGGAAAGGTAACATTTAAATTTTAAGTTTTGTGGGTCTTAGTTTATAGTGATAGTAAGAGTTAATATTAGAATGGCTAATAAATAGCTGTAGCTACTGTTCATTACAGTACTACCTGGGTTGTAATTAGAACCTGGGACAGTAAATCTCAGGTAGTAGTTTGAGCTCTATATATGCATTAAAAAAAAAAAAAAGGTTAGCTGGGCGTGGTGGTGTGTGCCTATAGTCCCAGCTACTCAGGAGGCTGAGGTGGGAGGATCGTCTGAGCCCAGAAGTTCGAGGGGGTGAGCTATGATTGTGCCACTGTACTCCAGCCACTCTAGCCTGAGCAACAGGACAGAGTGGTGTGACCTTGTATCTGAAAAAAAGGGAAGCAAAAAGGGAAGAAAAAGGATCCAGTATGGTGCTCATACTTTTACAATGGAGGATTTCTCAGCTGCCATTTCCCATTTTGTAAATGTCAGGGGTGGATTAGCTGATACCTAATGCTTCTTCCAACTGTAATATTTTATGATTCTCTATTTTAAAGTATTTGATTCATAAAGTCAATTTCCCTTCCTAAATTTGGGGAGAAAAAATCTTGAAGAACTCCATAAATAGGAGTATCAAGCAATTTCACTTAAAATATCATTCTCTTTTTAAATCAAGCAATATAGTTTCTAGTACCAACTAAGAAGTGGCCAATGAATTGCTTTGTGTCAACTCTTAGATAGACATTAGCACCTTATTGGTAGTTTTTTCCAGTGGAGAGTTAAGAGAAAAAATAAACCAACGAGGCTCTTTGTAAAATGTTTGTATTACTACAGAGACACCATTCCTGAAGTGGCTCAGACTCCGTGCCATATGAGTTATCTTTTCTCCAGCACAGTTCAGACCTCTAATTCCCATTTTCAGATGATGTATGTTCCTTAATTAAAAAGTAGGAAGAAGTGTAGGAGGTTATTAATGAGTAGAGTCATATGTAATGATTGCAATAAAATTGTAGTAGAAAATAAAACTGTTTCTGAGTGTGAGTAAACAGTAAAAAAGTTTATCTTTGATAAGAGCTTTAACAGAAATTTTTAATTTTGTTTTTGAGATACATATATATACTAACATCAACTGTCATTAAGGCCAGTTTATAAAATCTATTTGCTATAAAAATGTACATGGAATTCCATTGAAATTTGAAACTAAAAATTAGTCACTAGTATAAAAGCGACTCATTCTATGACTTACATATATGATGTGTATTAAGAATTTCTACTACTGCTTTGATTATCCCTAACTCTGGTTTTGAAGAGTTGGAGATTCTGACTCTTTCCCCCTCTACTTCCTTCTTGCTTTTTTTCTTACAGATTTCTTCTTCTGTCTTTTTCCCTTTTAGGTTGGTTATTTATGGGCAGTACTGCAGTGGAGTGGAGTTGGCCATCTCTAGTTTAGACTACATTTCTAAGACAAAGGAAGATGTCAAACTGAAATTAGAGGTGCTTGTTTATTTTTTGTTAATGACATAAAGTAAAATAAGCCTAAAAGCAACATGTTCCTCTTTGTGGTCAATGCAACAGTACATTTCTCCATATATTCTCAATATAATCTCCTGCCAATTTTATAAAATATTTTAAGGGATAGCTCTATAAAGTAATATGGTAGTAATAACAATAGTAACACGTAATATTTATGGTCCTGTGTTTTACATGTGTTATCTCATTAGGTCCTCCTGACTCTGTGACATATATACAATTAATTTTCTCATCTTATTGATGAGAAAGCTGAAATTTAGAGAGATTATGAGTAATTTTCCCAGGTAGTAAGAGGTGTAGGATGAGTGGCATAGATGTTGGATAATGTATATGTAGATTTAAAATGTTTACTAAAATTGTAAGACCCTTAGGGGCAGATGTTTAAAAAGGACATGGATATTACCCATGAGAAGGAAGAGAAGACAAACACAAATAGAAGGAGATTAAGTAGCATGAGGTCAGCACTATGTGACAGGACTCTGTGAGTACGATTGAATCTGCCCACTTCGATGTGGGTAGGTGTGGAGGATTTATCTGAAAAGGCAACATTTGAGTTAGGGGAAAGCTTTGATGGCTAGAATCCATGGAGAGAATTCTGGAAGAATTGGCATGTCTTGACCAGAAGAGTCGGGAAAGTTTGAGAAATGGCAAGAAGGCCAGTGTAAACAGAGCACAGGGTCACAACAGAAAATAAGTTTGGAAATGTGTTAAGTCATACGTTTTTGTACCCCAGATATGTTTTTTTCACAAGAGGAGTTCATACTTTCAAAGAACTTTTGAAAAATGATTGTTCTATGAATTATCATCTTTTTTTTTTATTTCAGCATATTATGGAGGTACAGATGTTTAGGTAATAGATGTTGCCCTAACCCCGCCTCCCCCACAAGTCAGAGCTTCAAGCATGTCCATCCCCCAGATGGTGTGCATTGCACTCATTATGTATGCATATACCCGTCCCCTCCTCCCCCCTCCCACAATGAGATATCACTTATCTCCAGTGAGAATGGCCTTTATCAAGAAGTCCCAAAATAATAAATGTTGGTGTGGATGCAGAGAGATAGGAACACTCATCCACTGTTGGTGGGACTGAATTATCATCTTAAATGTATTATCCTTGTGTTTAGGTTTTCTTAAATTTCAGGCAGAGGTACCTAGTCAGCTGTTCAATGACTGTGTGGCTTGTTTGACTCTTCAATATCCCTTTTCCAATTCGTTGTTCAGTTGAGCAGTAAGGTCAGGGGATGAGCAGGGAAGAAGGGGCAGATGATTTTCAAATCAGCATCCTTCATCATTTCAGCTATCTGGTATGATTTCATACCTCATGTAACTCCCACAAAGGGAAATCATTGCTTAGAAAGCTTGCATGTTAACAGGTAACCAAATAAAGGCACTAAATCTATGTCATGGATCTTTTTTCTCTGCCTCATAGTATCCCTTGATGATGTTGACCTTAAGACTGGAGGTAGTTTGAGTCCCAGCATTGTCAGTGCAAGGTGTTCCTGCTTCTCTTTGGAGAAGAGAGCCTCTTAAGTGCAGACCTGTAAGCCTCCTTGACTCATTAAAATATGATGATAAAATAAAACTTTGCAACTCATACATCTAATTCCTAATAGAGTAACCATTAAAGCATTAAAAAAAAAAAAGATATAAAATCGTGGTTCAAGAGAGGAGTGAGCGAGTGTGAGTCACGCCTGCATTATATTCTCAGCCTCGTCCGAATGTTCCTCTTCCTCCTTTCAGAGTTGTGGTGAAGGCTCTGCCCAGTGCCCGTACTCTGGGACTCTAAGTACTCAGTTTCTGCAGTCACTGTCAGTCTTGGGGACAGAGAGGACTTCAGGCTGAGTTAGAAAGGTGCAGGGTGAGGTGCTGCTGGCTGTCCTTTCCTCAGCTTAAAAGCCCGTACTTCTGACCACAGGCCTGATTTTGAAGTATTTGATCGGATACTTAACGTCACACTTCAACAAATACTCAGTTGGAACTACCTCCTGCAAGTCCCGGTGTGATGGAGGGGATGGTTGCCTTCGTCTCGGTGTCTCTCTGCCTTCTTTGTGTCTTCTGTTTTGTAGTTATTTTTGTTCTTGTTGATTTTTTTGTCTTTTTCTCTTCTATTTTGGAACCAAGATAACATGGGGTGAAGGGTGATAGAGTCTCTTTATCTAGCCCTGTAAGCCTGGCTTGTCTGACCTCATTTTATTTTATTTTTGATTATAATTGAGTTGAAGCTAAGAAAGTGACCGGATATTTTTAGAAGAATTACTTCTACCTGTTTACTTTCAATCCGTTTAAGCATTTTACACCTCAGTCTCCAGCCCCCAGATTTAGCTAATGCCAGCAAGGTTGTTTTCTTTACTTCCTGAGCCTGTAACTTAGAACTTAAAGGAACTAATTGTTTCCCAACAATTTGAAACTAACTTTTATAACATAGTAAATTTCAAATGCATAGCATTTCTGTCCCTAACACTATGCTGGGATGGCACAACCTAAGAAGGGTAAGCTACAACTTCACTTCCAAGGACCTTAAAATGCAGCCAGGGAGATAAGACCCACTCATTACAGTAATATTAACAGTTTAACCTCCTGCTTGAGACTCGTGATCCAGAACTCTCTACAATCTGTAGAAGCAAAAAATCAGTTGAAATAGTTACCATTCTGATGAACCGCAGTAATTGATAAGACACAAGCTAATATGTCAGGATGTGTCCCCAGTTCATTTTGCCTAAGATCTAGAGTCAGACACACTCGTTAAGTCACTGTGGTCATTAGAGTTAATGGTGTTTGCCTAATGGCTCCTGATAATATATCATTCTATGTGCAGAAAAGCTAAGTGTGGCCAAAGGGGAAACAAACTTGTGAACGAAGAGCATTTTCTTAATCACACCTCCTTCCATGAACTGAAAGAGTCTTTGGGCTAGGATGTGCAATTGTGTGAGGATTTTAAAATTAGGTTGCTCAGTAAAAATAATGTTTGTAGGGCATGTTAGTGTTTTGAACAGCACTGCAGATATATGAGAAACAGTAAAATCAGAGAAGTGACTTGTCCAAAATCACACAACTGTGAGTTGTCAAGCCTTAGCTTTAAATTCATGCTTTGACACTTCAAAGTACTTTCCTCAAAGTCATAGTTACTGTCAAAAGAGTGAACAAGTGAATACTATTTTTAAGTAAACTTTTAAGAAAGAATGTGAGATTAAAAAAATAAAATCTAAGGCTTTTAAAAACTTGGAGTTCATTAATAGGTTTATGCTTTAGCAAATTTTTAGAGTCAAACATTCCATTTCCTTCAGTTCAATAAGTATTTATTAAGCAAATGGTAGATTCTTAGAGGGATAAAGGGCAAAATATGCTGGAAAAGATACTATGGGCCAGGCATGGTGGCTCACATCTATAATCCCAGCACTGTGGGAGGCCGAGGCAGGAGGATTGCTTCAGCCCAGGAGCTCAAGACCAGCCTGAGCAACACTGCTAGACCCTATCTCTAAAAATAAAAAAATAGAAAAATTAGCCAGATGTGGTGGTGTGCACCTGTAGTTCCAGCTACTCGGGAGGCTGAGGCAGGAGAATTGTGTGAGCCCAGGGGTTTGAGGTTACAGTGAACTATGATTGTGTCACTGCACTCCAGCCTGGGCAATATAGCGAGACTCTGTCTCTTAAAAAAAGAAAAAAAGGTATGTACACAAATAATTAAAGACCCCCACAAGGCAGAGAGAGAGAAAACAGTTTTGATTGGGTTTATTAATAAAGGCCTAGAAATACAGTTCTTAAAGAGGATGATGAATTGTGCTAGAGGGTGGACAAAGCACAGGCTTTGGAGAGAGAGTTGGAGAGAACTGAATAAACCAAGGCACAAGGGTGGGAAGGTTCGTGGCAGGTTTGAGCAGGGATGTGTTCTTGATGCCTGGCCCATAAGCCTACTGGGGGAGATCGGTGGAAGATACAACTGTAGTAGTAAGCTGAGGAAGACCCTGAAGGGACACAGTTTTGCAGTGGAGAAAATAATTTTCATACATAAAATAGTTCTATTAGATTCCATATTTGGAGTTAAAATACTATAAGATTTCTTTTTTTTTTAATTGAAGATACTCTCTAGAGAGAAATATTGTTAAGGAAAACAGTGAAATATTTTTTGTGTAATAACAGTTCTGCTTAGGCCTTTGCATCTTTTTAATGTTTATGACTCCCCTTGAGAAAACTGACAAAATTTTTTTACAAGTTTTTAAAAATCATTTCCTTAGGAATGTTCCAAAAGAGCAAATAATGGGAAATTTACTCTTCGAGATTTGCTTGTGGTTCCTATGCAACGTGTTTTAAAGTATCACCTTCTCCTTCAGGTATGTAACTTAAGATTATTTGTTTATTGCTCATTTATTCATTTTACAAAATATTAATGAACTATCACATGTGTTATGGATCCTCCATGTTTTGGGCCCTATCCCCTTAAAATTTTGAATTATTATTATAGCTAAGTGGGAAATAACAGAACAGCTGAGAATTTTTCTTCTTTGTAGCAAAGATGTTTCTGTATCTGCCACAAGTCACATTTTGTGTCTTTCAAATAGGACTTGCTAACAAAAAATATAGACAAAACAACGCAAAACAAAACATCCTTTCAACCATGTCTTCTATAGTTAGAAGTAATCATTTATTAGCGTTTCAGTGTTGTGATGCATCTGAATTCTGGCAGATTAATCATATCAGATCTTTTGCTTTATAGCAGTAAATTAAAGAGAATTGTGTCACATTCCATATTGCTGTCTACTGTACTAAATTATAATAAGACTACATTTATTTTGAAGTGATTCTTGTTATAACCCACAAAGCTTATGGTTTCCACAGTTAGTCCTCTAATGAGGGTGGAGAGTCTTATAAATTTAATTTGATAGCTATACCAGGAGACTCATTAGTTCGGCTCCAAAGAAATGTCTTACTGTATTAGTCTGTCAACTCTGCTGATGCTTGTGAAATGTCATTTTAAAAAGATCTACTACCTGTATGTGAAATATAATTTTGAGACTGCTGTGCTTTGTACATCTGTAGCTGCAAAATTATTAGTCATCTCTGTTTTCGTTCTACTGAGAAATCAGAAAAATTCAAACCGTGATTATTCCTTAAAAATGCATTAAAACATTTATGAGACCTAAACTCAGAGCAACTTAATCAAATTGGATTTTATGAAAAAGTAATAAGGAAGATTTAGGCAGTCAGTTTCCAAGGCATCTTGGAACTAAAAACATGTCCAAAATAATATAATAATTTATTTTGTTACTTCAGTGTAGTTAAATATTGATTGAAGAATTTAGAAGGTGCAATTTTTAAGAAGTATCTATTTTGGTCCTTATGGGGTTCTGCACAGACTTATAAAAGTATAAAATGACTATACTTTTGAAAAAGTCAGTGAACTTTGCCCCCTAATTTCTCGAGTTGTTTTGTATTTTAAATTTAAAACGTATGTTTAATTCCATGATGACTTTTTAAAATAGGAAAAGTCTTATTTTGGACAACACACATAGATAAAAATACTAGAAATGGTTTTCCATCTCAAAATAGTATAGAGTAAAACTTATATTTCTGGTGTGTAGAAATTTGTAGAACAAATGTGGTTGTAAATTTGGACATTCTCTACTTACTATACTAAAGTAGGGAAATCACTTGAAATGCTTTGTTCTGAAAGCACAAATTTATAAACAGCATATTTTCTAGTGAGGGATTAGAAACTTTAAGAATAATTTACTATTTTTATTTAATAAAGTAAAAGTAAAAATAGAAATAAAAGAATAGAATTTCAACAGATTTATTACACTTAATAATTCTCTGTCAGTCCTATTTACAGCAAGAAACACCAGTGGTATTTTTTGAGGGTCTTCCCTGTGCCAAACAGCATTAGGCACTCATGATATATCAATAACACAGCCCCTATACTGATAGAGTCACCATTTAGAAGGGAGAAATGAAGGGTAAGCTCTCCAGCATAACACAATAGGTGTTACGAAGGTGCAGAGGTGGTGCAAACAAAGGCCTAAATAATTGTACCCTAAGAAGGCGAAGGACTTGAGCAGAGGCCTCTGTCAGAGAAGGCTTCCCAGAGGAGAGATTCTTGAGCTGGGCTTGGAAAGGAGAGTAAGAATTTGACAGGTGGATCAGAGAGGAAGAGCTTTCTAAGGAGAGAGAAATGACATTTCTAATGGGATTAGATATCAGAACATATTTTGGAAATTATGATTAAGTTAGTATGAGTAGAATATAGATTATTTGGGTGGAAGTGGGGGGAGAGGAATTGAGAAGTTTGCAGAATTCAGATCACAAAGAGTCAAAGAGGGATGGGTGCAGCCCAGAGCTTCGGTGGAGCATCACAGAAGCCTAAATCGGGTGGAGCCAGGATCCGATTTACATTTTAGAAACCTAACTCTGATGTCAACATCATGAATGGATTATATGAGGAGAGGCTGCAAGTCAGAAGATCAATTAGGTGCTCATTCTGATCACCTGTTTAAATAAGGGCGAGCATCTGACCCTGAGTAGTGGCAGTGAGGTTGGTTTCAAGGGGCAGGATCAACATTAACGTCAACGGGACATAGGGAGAGGGGAGGGGGAGGAGTTAGGGACACCTTTCAGGTTTTGGCTTAAGTGAGTATACTGACGGAAATGCCATCATTCAATAAAACATAAACAGGAGCAAGAGCAGGGTTCTGGGTGAAGATGGATTAAGTTTTGGGCACGTTGGATTTGGGGAGCCTTTGCGATACCCAGGTGGAACTGTTGAGTTGCATGTGTGATGTGGGACTCAGGTGCGCGTCCTGGGTTGAGCACATGCATTTGAGAGTGATTGCCCTGTTAAGTGACGGTCAACATTGTGAGAATGGTTGTGATAGAATTTGTAGAGTATGTAAAATCAGAATAAAAGAGGGCTGAGGCGAACTGTAGGGCACGATAACTTTTTAAGAGGCAGACAAAGAAGAAACCGTGAAAGACTGATGAATAGGCAGAAATTTAGGATGGACAAATAAACAACAACAGCAATAACAACAACGAACAGACCACCCTGATGTCCCTGAAATGAAAGGAGAGATGCAGTCAGGAAAATGAAAAGCTATAGAGAAGTCAAATGTGATAATGAGTAAAGACTATCCATTCAGTTAGCATTTAAGGGATCTTTCATAATACTTGGGAAGCAGTGTCAGTGTAATGGTGGGGGATAGAATTCAGATTTGTCTTAGAAAGGAAAATATTCCCAAGTGTGTCTCTTGTTCTTTTGGTGTCTAGTTGGTCTTTTCACAGTTTGAGATTTTTGAAGGGAATGGAGCCTAGTTACATCAGATTTATCACATTATGGAGAGAAAAATTATAACAATGGCTTAGTTTTGAACATGTTTTACTTCTTATGTCTTAGTTTTAATTTGATGAAAGTAGCACTGAACTATATCTTCCGAATAGGAGCTGGTCAAACACACCACTGATCCTGTCGAAAAGGCAAATCTGAAACTGGCTCTTGATGCGATGAAGGTAGGGCATGTGTCTCAGTGACTTGTCTGTATGTTTTGTTGTTGCCTAAAAGCAATAGAATTTAAACTGCTAATAAATATATATGATGTGCTAACATGTTATAATACACATTTGTTTTTGATGGGGAGAGCTGGATCTTTTTTTACTGGAATAGATATACTTGCATGGATTTAACTGTTAGACAAAAACACATAAAAGGTGTTTAAAGAGGTGTATCAAAATAACCTTTGCACCAGTATGTCAACTTTCATAACCACTATTTTATATAGCAGTTTTATCTCACATTGTTTTCACGATTGCTAATAGAAAACTGTTGGCTTACATAAGCAGTATGTCAGCTAGTGACTTGAGAGTCCCAGTGTGACTTATTTTCCTCATACGAGGGTGTCTGCCAGGTTTACCCTTGTGGTTGCTATGCACTAATACAAGTGAATTTCACTTTGAGTTTCTATTTTCACGTAAATCTGAAAATCAAGAACTACAAGTAGATAAAAGCAGGTGTTTTGAACATATTGGGGGAATATATTAATATAAAACCTCAATTTCCACATTATGTTGAATAAAATTGATTTTGAAAGAAATAATATTTGCCTATAACTTAAAACATAAGCAAACATTTGTTCTTAAAAACAAAAATGGCAATGTGACCCTGCTCAGAGCAATGCATAATTCCTTAACTGCATCCTGTACTGATTTCAGTGTTAACTTTGCTGTTTAGCTGATTTTGGTACCACTGTCGGGAAACATCGCACATTTATTATTATAGAAAAGTCATACCAAGTTTCCAGTTTTTAAAGAAGTTGTTTATGGATACATCTTATGAAAAGTCAGACTTCCATTTAGAACGAAGTTAGGAACTGCTTTCTGCAGAGTTCTGTTCCTACTGTTGCAGCTGAATTTAAGAGGGTAGAGAAAAAAGAAATAACTCAGAAAACAGGAAAATCTGGAGCACATGTAATAAAAATAGCTGGTTACAGTATGGAGAGATTAGCTAATGTTTCCTCAAATACAAGAAAAGACACTTTAAAATAGGTGAAAGCACATGGAGAGACACGGCCAGCGTTTTCTGTTCACTTTAATTCATGAATTAAATTTAGTTCTATGCTATTTTGTTCCTCACCTCTCCTTTATTTCTCCTTTATTAACCCTTTAAAATTGAACCGGCTTCCTTGAGTGAATACTTTTAGGAACTAAGAAGACATTAACTGGTTGCATTAAACAGTCTTGCTAGATTCATTGTCTAACTTTCAGTTCCTCGTGTCTGCCTGCTAATCCCTCACTATTGCCCTTATTGTAACCCGTGCATTTCTCCCAAGGTCAGTTATTAACACGCTTGGAACTTAACATTCTTCCGACCCGGTTTCCTTTTCATTGCTCTGCATAGCAGCTTATTTTGTTTTGTTTTTAAGGCGACAACATCCTTACCCTTCTCAGGGGTGTGGCGAATGACAACTCTCCAGTCTTCCCAGCTGTACTCCAGGCATTCTTAAATAGCCTTTGAGATGCAGCTTTGATTGACTGGATGTTCATTTTATTGTCCTTGAACAGTTCTGGTGGTTACTTTTACCACTAATGGAATTAATGATGTGTTTTCTTTCAAAGAAGTTTGCATCTCTAATCTTAGTGTGCCTTCTCTTTGTACCCTTCTCTTTATTCTCTAGGACTTGGCACAATATGTGAATGAAGTGAAAAGAGATAATGAGACACTTCGTGAAATTAAACAGTTTCAGCTATCTATAGAAAATTTGGTATGTAATTATCCTTCCATCTAGCTCCCCTCACCCCCAAATTGAAGGGCATTCTAGGAGCTGTTGAAGAACAGATAGTTTACCTTCAAGTTTCTGTCGTTTGAAGTTTTTTCCCAGTTCCTCTGTTTGGCAGCATTCGCGTGGATGTCTGGTGGCGCCTGTGACTTGTCACTACCCAGGGACTTTCTGCCATCGCTTATGGCTCTTACCTTAGTCACACTCTGCCTCTTCTCCCAACACTCGGAATTCTAAACGTGGGAGTCCATTTTTTTCCTTTTCTTTGCCTCTCCCCCATACGTACTCATGGCCGATTCCTGTTCACTGATTAATTTTACACCTATTTACTGAGTGACTACTATGCACCAGACACTTTGCTTGATACTGGGACTGTAGCTATGGACAAGATGGTCTCAGGATTAGAAGTCAGCAAAAAAAGAGTTTAAAAATGCCATCGTGAGATTAGTGCTGAGAATTGGGTGCTATGAGGGAAGATATTAAGAGGAGCCCTAGTTCAGGTAAGATGGTTAGAAAAAGTCCTTTTGAGTCACTGGAACTGGAACCTGACAGATCAGAAGCCACACAAAGATGTGAGGGGGATCAATCCAGGCAGAAGCCATAGCAAGTGAAGTGCCCAGAGATGGGCAAGAGCCAGGCGTGTCCAAGAAGCCGAAAGGTGACAGTGGCTGGAATTGAGAGAGAAAGGAAGGGTGATGGGCCCTGAGGTGTGAGCGGGGAGCAACAGCACAGCGCAGCTTTGCAGGCGAGGCACTGAGGTGGGGTTTTAATTGTGACAGCAGTGGCAAGCTAGAGAAAGGTTTCTGTCGGGGAGTGTTATAGTCGGAGGGACATTTCAGGAAGGCCCTATCAGCAGACAGACCAGTCAGCAAGCTTTTGAAGTCGTGTCAAGAGAGGCTGGCGGCCGGGGTTAACCTGTGGGCAGTGCAAATAGAGATGAGTGGATTTAAGATACGTTTTTGGTACAGCAATTTTATTGCTGCTTTCTCTGAAACATCGTGAGCCTGTCTCATTCTTTGCACACATTCAGCCATGTCCCCGTTTCAAGACACCATTGCCTGCCATCTTCCCAGTCAAGGTGGCGTCTCATCATCTCTTCACATAGTTCCAAAACGTACATTTCTCACTCCACTCTGTTCCCCAGACTTGTTAAGGTTTTCCATTGTCTTCAAGATTCCTCACCATGATATTTAAGGCCCTCGATGATCTGGACTTATACTAATTTTCTGAACTCATTTAGCTAATAACTGCCCACATAGTTTACATGGTGGCTATTCTGCTATAAGGTCTCCAATTTGCTGTACATTTTTAAAGTTCTGCCTTTGATCAGAATCTTCTCAGAGCCTAGAATGTCTTTTCCCGTTATTCCCTAACAAATTCCTTCAAGGTCTAACTAAAACAAATCCCTTTTCCTAATCTCCCATCATTCTTTCCTCTTTGGAATTTCGTAGCATGTTGTCTGGATGGCTGTGTAGCATTTAAAAAAATTGTGGTAAAATAACATTACATTTACTATCTTAACCATTTTTAAATGTGTAGTTCTGTGGCATTAAGTACATTCACAGTCTTGTATCACCCTCCCCACTCTCCATCTCTAAAACTCTTCATCTTGCGAAATAGTCTGTGCTCATTAAACATGAACTTTCCATCCCTTCTCTCCCTAGTCCTTGGCAACTACCATTCTGCTTTCTGTCTCTGTAAACTTGACTACACTGGGTACCTCATTATGAGGGGAATCATACAATATTTGTCTTTTTGTCACTGGCTTATTGTAGGTAGCATAATGTTTTCAGGTCAGAATTTTCTTTTTTTTGCATATCTGTTCATTTAATGTCTGCTAATATATCGTTGTATATGTATACTTCACATTTTCTTTATCTGTTCATTCATTGCTGAACATTTGGTTGCTTCCCTCTTTCGGGTATCATGAATGATATTGCTCTTAATATGGGTGTACCAATATCCATTTGAGTGCCTGCTTTCACTTCTTTTGGTTAATATGCCCAGAAGTGGAATTTCTGGATTGTGTGGTTAATTCTATGTTTAATTTTTTGAGGAATTGCTATACTGTTTTCCACAACAGCTGCACCATTTTATGTTCCTACTAGCAATGCAAAAGGGTTCCAATTTCTTCATATCCTCACCAACGCTTGTGATTTTGTT
The DNA here is from genome assembly GCF_000956105.1 of Propithecus coquereli. NCBI lineage: Eukaryota > Metazoa > Chordata > Mammalia > Primates > Indriidae > Propithecus > Propithecus coquereli. Next base: position 1,859,845 of record NW_012148496.1, read on the forward strand.
TTCATAGTAGCCATCCTAATGATTATGAAGCGATATCTCTTTGTGGTTTTGATTTGCATTTCCTTAATGATTAATGGTGTTGAACATCTTTTTCCTGTGTTTATGGGCCATTTGTATATCATTGGAGAAGTGTCTATTCAAGTGCTTTGCCCATTTGTTAATCAAGTTGTTTGTTTTTGTTATTGAGTTGTAGGAGTTCTTTATATAGATCCTGAATATCATTCCCTTATCATGCATGGTTTGCAAATACTTTCTTTTGTGGGTAGCATTTTCACTTTGTTGATAATGTCCTTAATGCACAAAAGTTTTTAATTTTGATGAAGTGCAATTTATCATTCTTTTGTTGCCTGTGCTTTTGGTGTGATATCCAAGAAATCATTGCTAAGCCAGTGTCATAAGACTTTTCTCCTGTTTTCTTCTAAGAGTTTTATAGTCTTAGCTCTTACATGTAGGACTTTGAAACATTTTGAGTTAGTCTTTGTATATGGTGTAAGGTAAGGGTCCAACTGCATTCTTTTGCATGTGGATATCCAATTTTCCTAGTACCATTTGTTGAAAAGTTGTCCTTGCCCCACTGAATGGACTTGGCAATCTTGTTGAAAATCATTTGACCATATATGTGAGGACTTATTTCTGGGCTCTTTACTATTCTATTGGTCTAAATATCTGTGTTTATGCCAGTGCCACACTGTTTTGATTATTTTAAGTTCGTAGTAAGTTTTGAACTCAAGTCAGGAAGTGCGAGACCTCCAACTTTGTTCCTTTTTAAGGTTGTTTTGACTATTTTGGATCCCTTGAGATTCTGTGTGAAACGGATGCACAAAATGATGCACAAAAACATCGTTGGGATATTGATAGGGCACATTTATTTTTATACTTTCTTATTTCAGAGTTAATCACACATCTATGTCCTTTATTAGAAAGGAATTTCTAGATGTTAGTGATAATTTTCAGTCAATTCTTTTTTCCCTTAGCATGTACAATCAGTGCTCTAAATACTTTAAAAAATTTGATTGCCTCTGGGAAAATAGTTCATTATTTTTAATCGTTAAGTCAGAACATCTCTGGCTCTGTAGACCAAATTAGGTCCCCCTTCCTGTACTCTCCCTTCATGGCAATTGTGCGTTTGTGACTATATGCTTCTGTGGATATTCGTCCCTTCACTGGATAGCATGTTCCATGAGGGCAGGGTCTACATCATTTTGCCCTGCACCTACAGCAGTGGCTGCTATACAGTAGATGCTCGACGAGTATTAGTTGCTGGAACTTTCTTGTGATTTGGATTCTTCCAGGTAATTTTCTCTTTTCATAGCTAACTTCCCTTTTAAGATTATAAGTAAATGAATTCATGTTCTCGATAT
>NW_012148496.1:1861775-1862850 GCF_000956105.1 Propithecus coquereli
ATGTGCTTGTCAGACTGATGCTTTTGTGGTCCACATGGCCATTTTCTGGAATCTTTGGAGAAGAGAAAATGAGCCGGCAGAGGGCAGCATCCGCCTTTGCTTCCGCATTGATACCCTGGCTCCACAGGTAGCTCGCGGGAACCACATAGCTCTTAAACCACTCTGGGAGAAATAGACTTTAAAAGTGACACAAGTGTCAGAGCTCTGTGAATGTATCATTACCATTGTGTAAAAAAATGTGTTTTAATCACTGAGAGGTTATGAAAATATTGGTACTGGATGATAGGGTGATAAGGTTTGTTTTCTCCCCCAAATTACATTGATTTTAATAAGAAAAAAATATTAACATGGAAATTTCACCAGTTTACATTTCTAGTTTATGTTTTGCTCATACATACACCATTCTATTTGTGTTTCAGGTGGTCCATTAAATCATGAGGAATAACATGGAGGTTAAAAGCACAGGTTCCAAAAATTAGACCTGCTTGTGAATCCTGCTCTGTGCCTCACTAGCAGTGTTGCCTTGAAGAAATTATTTAACTTCTCTAAGCCTCAGTTTCCTCCCCAGTAAAATTAAGACGCTAATAGTACCCACCCAGCGGCTGGTCTGAGGGATTTAGATTGAGTCATGTTTATAAAAGTGATGAACAACACTTCTCAAGGAATTCTGGCTGATTCCTTGTAACTTCAGTAGATGTTAGCTGTGTTGTTGTCATTAGTATTATTCTATAAGTTTTCAATTTTAAATTAAAACAGAAAGTAATTGCTCATGGACAGGCTTTATGGCTTATCTCAATTGGTCCTTTAATCAACTTTGCAGTGTGCATATTGCTTTTAATATGATTTTGACATTTTAAAATGAGGGAACCGAGGTGCAGTGAAGACATTTATGTGGTAAAGGGTAGCGTCAGGATACCAACCATTCTTATGATGTCCGATTCCTCATTCTTTTTAATGCGTAACACTGACTGTTGTCTTTGGAGCAAAGGAAAAACACTTGGTTGATTTAATTAAATCTTACCAGGAAAAAAAATTAATGCACATGCTTCTAAACCATGTAAAATCACTCACTCAC
>NW_012148496.1:1875145-1877441 GCF_000956105.1 Propithecus coquereli
GGATGCGGTGGGGGGTGGGAATCTAGCTGTTAAGCTCCACAAATCGCATTTAATCTGAGGCATAGTGTTTCTTTCTAATTTATTCCCCATCTACTTCCAGAAGGAATTTGAAATCACTCACAATAAAAAGCACACATGCCACAGAATTAAAAAGAAAAATTTAAATAATCAGAGGTCAAAGAGAACAGTGTTTCCAGCGTTTTCTTCAAACTCAGGCTCCACCACATAAGAACATCTGCTTGAAATTTTACTTTCTGTAGCTTGTATGACAAAAACAATAAGGATGTTTTTCACATTTCAAATATGAAATTATTTCATCAAACTTAATTTGTTTTAATCTAAAGATATTGCTCAGATATTCTGAATACCAGAGAGATAATTGCCAGAGGAAATTTTATTCATTCTGCAAATATTTATTGAGCACTTGCCTTGTTGCCAGACACTATTGGAAGCCCTGGGCATGTAACAGTGAGGGAGCTGTTGCAATTGAATTTAAATATTATTATTTCTAAATAGATTAATGTTCAGTTAACATATAATGGATTAAATTTCAGGACTGAACTCTTGATGGTTCTATCCGAATCATCTCTCCCTCCAACCCCATTTACTGAGAAATCAATAGATGGAGGCCCAAGAATTGCCTCTGACGCGGCCCCTTCCCTCCGCATGTAATCGGTCGCTCACAAGTCTCTGCAGATAAGTATGACCACTTGCCTGTGTCTCCACTGCACCCCTGGGTGAAGCCTTGTGCATCTCTGACTAGCTTCTGCATTCCCTGCGTCCTCCCAACTGGTCCGTTCTTCATGAAGTATCAGAGTGATCTGATTGTGTTCTGCCCTGCTTACAACCCTTCGTTGGTTATTGAGTGTACTTGATATATCAGAATTCTTACCAGGACGGAAGAAGGCCCTGCATGATTTTATCCCGCCCGTCTTTCCAGCCACATCTCACATCAGTTTTCCCTGTGCTCATCTTGCTCTAGTTAGAGTGTGTATTTCAGTTCCTGGAGCATGCCCAGGCCTCGGCATTCACCGCGAGCTTGCCCTGCCTGGGCGGTCTTTTCTCCTGCTGTTTGGATAGCTGGTTCTATGCCTTGCAGGCCTTGGCTTTCAGTGTTACTTTGTGAGGAAGGTCCCTCTTGACGCCTATGCTAAACGAGCAACCCCACGTCCCCATTATTCTTCCACAACTATAGTTATATTGCCAGAGAAAAGTCATTCAGACATCGTGTCTGCAGCCTTCCTTCCATCCAGCAAATCCTCTGATAGAAAGAAGCCGTTACTTCACTTGTCCACTCAGTTTTATTAATACCTCATTTTTCTTCTAAAGAGTATGGATTTGGGGCTGGGTGTGGTTGCTCAGGCCTGTAATCCTAGTACTTTGGGAGGCCAGGTGGGAGGATCACTTGAGACCAGGAGTTTGAGACCAGTCTGGGCAAGAGCAGAGCAAGACCCCATCTCTACAAAAAATAGAAAAATTAGTTGGGCCTGGTGGCGCGTGCGTGTAGTCCCAGCCACTAGGGAGGCTGAAGCAGGAGCATTGCTGAAGTCCAGGAGTTTGAGGTTGTGGTAAGCTGTGACGACTCTACTGCACTCCATCCCACATGACAGAGCAAGACCCTGCCTCAAAAAAGAATCAGGATTCTTTCTTGCTTATACAAAAGAAGCGAAATTGAACTACATTGTTAGAGCTGGGAGAAAAGGAAAAGAAAATGGATCTGGGGATGGAAAGAAAGTTTTGAGTTTTGGCCAGGTGCAGTGGCTAAGGCCTATAATCCCTGCATTTTGGGAGGCTGAGGTGGGAGGATCGCTTGAGGCCAGAAGTTCAGGACCAGCCTGGGCAACATAGTGAGACCCTGTCTCTAAAAGATGTTTAAAAAGTTTTGGGTTTTGGTGTGAGTGAGCCTCTGGATTAGCTGTGGAGTCTGAGGGATTTGGGAAGGGGAAAAAGGCCTTTTGAGACACATGTCTTTGGACTCTGAGTTGCATTACCTTTTATGTTTTTTGAAATGCTAAGTAAAGAATGAAATTCCTTTTTGTTTATTTTGGTTGCTTTGTATGTACCTTTAATGTTCCAAGGCTGAACTACCTGGGCTCTTGGACGAATGGAGTTACCCCATTAGATCTGTTTATCTATTTAATGTCTGTTTCTTCCACTGGGCTGTGAACACCATGAGAGCAGGGATCTTGTCAATGTTCACATGCATGATCTGTTCTAGTTCATAGTGAACAATCTTATTTTTATTGTAAATTTGAAATTTTACTCTCCAAGTTTTCTGACAACCAAGACAAGAAAA
>NW_012148496.1:1877491-1879852 GCF_000956105.1 Propithecus coquereli
ACTGATTGCTCCTGAGGTTGTTGGAACAATTATTGAGCCAAAGAATGTTCGTATGCTGTCGTTCTGGGGACCATGCTCTAAAGAATATATTTAAATCTTTAAGAGGCTGATTGATGTGCATTGCTTACTTTTATTTATTCCAAGAGGGCTTTTTGTCACTAACTGTCTCTCACAATCCCATTTAGTCATCTGTGAAATAGGATGGCAAATATTTTTATTGGTTTAAGCTGGTTTTCATAATGATGCTGGAAAATGTGGATGTGAGTGCCTGTAGCAATGTTCAAAATGCTGTTATGAAGCTATGGATATGTTTTCCTCAAATCCATTATATCCATTGTGCTTTTATGAATTCTTCTGTTAGATTTAAATTAATAAACCTGTCACACCCATTTTATAGCTCAGGAAACTAGCAATCACAGGAGCATTTCAGCAAATTCATATAAGTTTGATGCTATGTAGAGTTGAGGATCTCAGTTCGCAAGATTTTTTTATCCATGAGGGTGCTAAAATAAGCAACTGGACTCAGATCTTCTTATCTGAAATTGGAGTCAGGGGTTTTTCTTTGTTTTTTTCCCCTGTTTATAGGACCTAGGGATCAGATAGTTTCCTTAAATTTCCCAGGAATAAGTCAAAACTGGGTACAATATAAAATAAATAGAATAATAGAATAAGGAGGGTTTTTAAAAGGAGAGTTAGAGAAAAAAGGTAAAATAGGAGGAGAAAAAAAGCTTTGCATATGGTAGAAATTGGCAGATTCAGAATCAGCCTCTGTAGTGTGTATTAAAGAGAAATGAAAGGCCCTCTTAGCCTGGAATTTCTTCTGACCGACCCGACCCAATTCTTGAAATTCTAACAATTTACATTTACTCCCTTGAATGAAGAAAGCCCCTTTGAAGATGCCTGTACTGTTATTACTGCCACTATCTAAGATTTCTTAACTGTGTAATGCTATGCCATGTTGGGTGGTACATGGATTACCTAAGGAAAAATAGCATAGAGGTCAGTCATGTCTCCTGAAATATCAGCTCGGATATTTATATGTTAAACACCAGGCTAATGGTAGCGTGGAGAAGAGAATGGGAATGGGGGAAGGAGATTCTGGAGCTCACGCTGGTTACCTGGAGGCTGCCCCTGAGATTTGTGCCCCCCAGGATGGGCCCCTGAAAAGGAGCCGCCCCGCCGGATGCGGTGGGGGGTGGGAATCTAGCTGTTAAGCTCCACAAATCGCATTTAATCTGAGGCATAGTGTTTCTTTCTAATTTATTCCCCATCTACTTCCAGAAGGAATTTGAAATCACTCACAATAAAAAGCACACATGCCACAGAATTAAAAAGAAAAATTTAAATAATCAGAGGTCAAAGAGAACAGTGTTTCCAGCGTTTTCTTCAAACTCAGGCTCCACCACATAAGAACATCCGCTTGAAATTTTACTTTCTGTAGCTTGTATGATAAAAACAATAAGGATGTTTTTCACATTTCAAATATGAAATTATTTCATCAAACTTAATTTGTTTTAATCTAAAGATATTGCTCAGATATTCTGAATACCAGAGAGATAATTGCCAGAGGAAATTTTATTCATTCTGCAAATATTTATTGAGCACTTGCCTTGTTGCCAGACACTATTGGAAGCCCTGGGCATGTAACAGTGAGGGAGCTGTTGCAATTGAATTTAAATATTATTATTTCTAAATAGATTAATGTTCAGTTAACATATAATGGATTAAATTTCAGGACTGAACTCTTGATGGTTCTATCCGAATCATCTCTCCCTCCAACCCCATTTACTGAGAAATCAATAGATGGAGGCCCAAGAATTGCCTCTGACGCGGCCCCTTCCCTCCGCATGTAATCGGTCGCTCACAAGTCTCTGCAGATAAGTATGACCACTTGCCTGTGTCTCCACTGCACCCCTGGGTGAAGCCTTGTGCATCTCTGACTAGCTTCTGCATTCCCTGCGTCCTCCCAACCGGTCCGTTCTTCATGAAGTATCAGAGTGATCTGATTGTGTTCTGCCCTGCTTACAACCCTTCGTTGGTTATTGAGTGTACTTGATATAATATCAGAATTCTTACCAGGACGGAAGAAGGCCCTGCATGATTTTATCCCGCCCATCTTTCCAGCCACATCTCACATCAGTTTTCCCTGTGCTCATCTTGCTCTAGTTAGAGTGTGTATTTCAGTTCCTGGAGCATGCCCAGGCCTCGGCATTCACCGCGAGCTTGCCCTGCCTGGGCGGTCTTTTCTCCTGCTGTTTGGATAGCTGGTTCTATGCCTTGCAGGCCTTGGCTTTCAGTGTTACTTTGTGAGGGAGGTCCCTCTTGACGCCTATGCTAAACGAGCAACCCCACGTCCCCATT
>NW_012148496.1:1881177-1901616 GCF_000956105.1 Propithecus coquereli
GTGTACACCCCACCCCTGCTCTACTGGAGCACACCACACTCGTTCATTCATGTGTTACCTAGGACTGCATTAGAACTCAACTAGGACCAGATTGAGTAGTTCTAACAGAGCCAAAACTACGGCCCACAAAGCCAAAAATATTTACTCTCTAGCCGCTTACTGAAAAGTTTGCTGGCCCTTGTTCTAAGAAATGAAATTTGTTGTCTCAGCAGATACTTATGTAGACATTAGAGAAGATCCAAACAGACCTCCTGATGAAGAAAATGAAGAAGAGGAGGGGGAGGGTGGGAGAAGAGAGAGAAGTAGTAGTACTCGTAGCAGTAATAGTAGTTGTTGTTTGGGCCTGCCCATAGAATTCTCTGACTTAGCTTCATGTGGATACTAGACGCATCTCTACCTGGGCAAAATTATAAACAAAATCAGTCTTTTAAATTTGCTGCCAGACTTTATCAATATAAACATAGATCTTTCAGAAATTAACAACAAAGACTATCTTCTCTTGAAACACTCACCAAAGAGCTTAATTTTGAATTCATGTGTAATGTGACACAGCTTTATGCCTCTAAATCCCAGGATGGGCAGGGCGGGTGCTCTGTCTGGCCTGCCTACTTGCCCCCGTAAGGGAAGAGGTTGGGTCAGCAGCACTGGTCCACCGCAGGAAGCAGCGTGTGGTGGGGAGGGGCACACTCTGGGTACTTCCGAAGGTGTGGAGGACCAGTGGAGCAGCAGAGGGAACAGGTGTGTGACATAAGTCCCCCTGTGACACCCGTCAGCATCGCAAAACACAGACTGTGACTAGATTTCATGTGGAAAATGGAAAAGGAGTGAAGCCTTTCTTCTGGATCTGACAGGTGGAACAAAGAAATCAAGAAAGCCACAAACAGGAATGTGCACAGAGAGAGAATGAGAGAAAGTAGGTGGGCTCTGAGCATCACAGACCCTAAAACTGGAATTTGGGCCAAGCTCCACCTACGTCTCCAAGAGGCAAGGAAGCCCCAAATAGCATATGAGTTGCATTATTTTTTCTGCAGTCTTTAGCGTACAAATGAAGGAGATCAATGCTACCTAAAAGACAGGCTAGATAATATGAAAATCACCCATCCTTCTTGGTTCCTTAAGTTTTATCCAAGCATCGAGCCAAACTGCTGGAAAGAAAAATATCTGCGAGGACTAGCACCAGCTTAGATGTCTACAAAAATGCCTTAGAAAATTTGCAGTCTCATAGGGGAAGGCTTATGGGGTGGAGAACCTGCGGCCTTCGGATTTCAAGATTGTTCTTTTTTAAGCACCAAAGGAGGCAAGGAAAGCTTCATCTTTCTCTTCTGCACCCCTTTTAATAAAAGGATTTGCCCTGTAAAATTGAGATAAGTCAAAAGGCCACACTTAAGGACCTAGAAGGCCACATGTGGTCTTAAGGCTGCAGGTTCCCCACCCCTTGAAGAAGATCTGATGCTGTCGGTAGAGAAGATACGGTTTTCAGTGTCTCCTACCTGAGGATCCACAAATAAGATGATTTGGGCCACTTGGGAGGCTAGAGCAGGAGGGTCGCTCAAGCCCAAGAGTTTGGGCTTTTAGGGAATGTAGTGAATGTGTGATCTCTGCTGTAACTGAACTGTCCTCATGGCCTTTTGTAGAATTTATTTATGTATTTATTTAGTATCAGGGAGTCCCGTTTAGGCCATCATGATGATTTAACTTTAAAATGCTCCCTACCCTACCTAAAGAAAAATAAACCTGGATTTATTACCTATATTTGGGATTATTTTTTACTGTCTAATTGAACATCCAAAATGTCTGCTCAAAGAACAGACTGCATCTATTCGGGTATCCAGTTTCATTAAGTTTTATTATGTGGTTTATTGGGAAGGACAGTAAGTCCCACAGAATACAGGCCAATAGCAGCAATGTGGTGAGCTTTTCTCTATTAGGAGACAACCACATCAACAAGAAACGTTTTTAATCAGTGATCTTTTAATCTTTGTGCTCTCGAAGCATTTTCTTCCCAGCAGCAATGCCATTTGTGCCTGTTATTTATTCTGAAATTTCTTCCCTGGAGAGCACACTGAGGAAAACTAGAAGGGGAAGGGAAGACACTGGTGGTGTCAGGTTGGCCGCAGGGTCAGCCTTCCTGGAGGAGCTGCCTGTGGGGATGACATTTTGACTGTGATGGCACCTGCTTTGGCATTTTCTGGGTGTCCAAAGCCTGTCAGTGTCGTTTTGGAAACTGGTAGCTTTATCGGCATAAAAAGCAAAGTATCAGTCTACAAACCATCTCTCTATTTGTCTACTCATTTGTATTTGTGGTTTTTTTTTTTTTTTGAGAAATTATTTTCTCTAAAAACAACTTTTATTCTTCCTCTTTCAAAGGCTTTCATGACGAGTTTTTAATATGAAGAATTTGTCTGTGGGTGTGGAATCTGTGCCGACAGGATCCATCGCCCCTGGGCTGTGCTTAGTCTCATGGTGCTGACTTACTCCCGTTAATCTCCTAAGTTGAAGCCAGCTCAACTCGCCCCGAATCTAATGTATTGTCTATAACCTTTCAAAATTGGCAGTTAAGTCAGGATAGGGAACTATTCTGGCAGCAATAAAAGGAAGTAGGACACGGGACAGTGCTCAGAAAAATCACAGCTGTCATAAAATGGAGTCTTTCAGAAGCCTGTTTGATCCAGAAACATGCAAAAGCATTTCATGCAGGACAAAGCATTAGTAAATATTGAATAGTATTCGTGCTTTGTTATTGCCTAGTGGGGATCAACCTCTCTCCTTTTTCTCTGGTTATATTTAATACTTATTTGACATTTTTCTGACACTCTTGAACACGCTTATGAGGAAGGAGAAGTCACAGGACAAAGAGCAAAGGCTAGATATCAAAATTTCTGTCAACATATAAGCATTACTGTAGTTAAAACTAAATGCAGATAAAATTAGTAAGCTGAATTGCTTTTCCCTGAGCCTTTTTAATGGAGCCTTTGATCTGTTGATTTTTTTTCTTTTTAAATGAACAATAAATAGTGCAACCAGGAGAGTTTAACCCAGCAGTGGTGTTCACTATGCTGTCTCTAGCTTGTTTGGGTTGTATAGAGATTAACACAAAGAGTAAGTTTGTTTTGGAATTGTTTGTTGTACTGAGTCAACTTGGTATATGGTTTCCTTTAAGAAAATGATATAATCTATATTACAGTGAATTCTATGCTGGTAAGCAAGCCTAACAGTTAATGTTAGATATACTACTGTTAGGATAATTCTTGATAAGAAATTATTAGATCATAAGAATTACTACTTTGGGCTATACAACACAAATAAGCTGCATTTGGAAATTGTTAATCCAATGGGAGAAACTTAGTTTTTCCTCTTCATGGGGCAGTAGGCAATAGCAGTCCAGTTGGGGAGATGATAAGAAAGTCATACTTCGAACACTTTTGAAAAGGACTGTGTATTATATGTCTAAATTCATTCATTTGTTTACGTATTTATTGAGCATCTCATACATGCTCAGGAAGTGTTCTAGCACTAGGGATAGAATGATAATAAGACAATTTCTCTTCTCTCGTGGAGTTTACATTGTGACAAGGCTTATATTTTCAAGTCAGCATTATAATGTTAATGCAAAGCAGTGATGTAAGGTGCATGAAGTGGTTTATACCACACATTATTTTAATGCAAGTGGAATGGTATTGGAAATTCCAACATAGAAATGTCCTGTGCATGCGATGCTGGTGGACAAACTTTCAAAGAGTTACTGGGTCCCTGGGGATCTAAGAAAGGTATTTGCAATGGAAAATTTTTCCTTTCCGTTTAAAAAAAAGGCAGTTGTTATAAGTTAAGTATATATGCTCTTTGCTTCAAATAAGTCAGAAAAATGCCATTTGCCACTGATACATAATTTCAAAAATTAATTTGTTTTAGTGTTTTTTCCATAGATTCTGAGTAGCTTTTCATAATGATCAGAATCTTCAGAAACTGTACTGTTTTATAAACTCATGAACTCTCTGAAGAGGAAGTTAAAGTTCCTCTATTTCGACCATTCGCTGCCTGAGCCCGTCCTGCAACTTCTTTCCAAGTGCAGTCAGTGCTTGAATGCCTTTTGTGACGAGAAACTCACTGCCTCTGGGATTGTTTGCTCTTTCTTTGGTTAGCTCTCATTGTATTACTTCCTAATAATGAGTTGAAACCTCATTCAGTGTAGCTTCTTGGGCCCAAATAGAACATGTCTAACTCTTTCCCCTGCATGGAAACCCTTCAGATATTTGAAGAGAACTATTCCTTCAAGTCCATGCTTAAAACAGTTTTTTTCCTTGATGAATGAAAAGAAACTTAATTTAGAAAGATTCTTTTATTAACTAGTTTAATTGAATGCTAATCAGGATCAGGGAAAGTTGTGAGTAAATTGAATGTTTCTTTTTTTAAAATTTTTTTTTATTTCAGCATATTACGGGGGTACAAATGTTTAGGTTACATGTATTGCCTTTGAATCCAGTATTATGAGCAGGGTACAATGAATGCTAGATGTTGTTGTCCCCATAAAATAATACACTTTTATCTTTTTGAGGTGTTTACAAGTCAACTTTGGGACTGCAGATTGACTCATGCATAACATTTTGATTTTCTGATTTTGAGTATTTTAAAGGAGGTTTCAGATTTGAATTCCTTCACGTTAGCGTATTGAGTCTAGTACCTCATAGTGGTGATTCCTTACTCTTATGTTGTGCTTTGCAGTTTCCAAACTGTTTTTGGATAATACCTCATTTGATTCTTAGAGTCCTGTGAGATAGCTGGGAAGGTATTATCCCTTTAAAAAATGAGAAAATAGAGGAGAGACGAAGTGTTTTATGTGTGCTTTTTCAGTTAGCAAGTGGCAGAAGCTGAGCTTGAATCTCAATCTAGGTCTTTTTCTCTTACACCATGCTGCCTCATTTGTAACAAGAATACCTACTGTTCGTCTCCAGGGATGAAAGTTTCCTTCAGTTTGTTTTATAAGCAAGAGGTATCCTTGTGTAGTATATTAATTTAATAGATGAAAAATATGATTTAGAATTTAAGTACTCTCCACTTATTTTTTGGTGATGCTATTGGATAAGAATTTGATGCTTTTATAAAATCAAATAATAAGTAACATTTTAAATATTATTAACAATCTGTAAGGATAGTTTTAGCTTTAAATAATTCCCTTAGAACACAGTAAATCAAATCTTAATTTGCAAGTTAATTTATATCAAGTTTTTTGATCACTTTATCTTATCACAGGATTGAGCCTAATATGATTTATGCTAAGGTTTGATTTTATTTAGTTTAGTGGTATTTTCTTCTTCTAGTTGTTTAGATAATGATATTTTAGTCTCAGAGTTTAAGTTCTGTTTTTAGAAGTAAAGGAATTGGGGAAGAAAAGCCTCTTGGTCTGAGGCTAAGACCTAGCCAGTTATCAGAGTGGATTAAGATGAGTCCTAAATAAATATGTGTGTTTCTTTTCATCCAGCACTTTGGTAACATTGGATGTTTATTACATAAGTCGCTGAAGGTATGAACACAGTGTGATAACGCTGTCATCCTCCTCCTTCAGGACAGGCTTTATACTGAGCGTTGAATAGCTTCTCCTTCCTGGGCAGAGCCAGATTTGAAGTCGTTATCTGACCCACGTGTGTGACCTGTCTATCACTTATTAGAATCGCAGACTTTCTTCTAAACATGTTTCTCTAAGAAAACACTGAAGTTTGGGAGCTCAGAACCTAGCCCCCAAAATGGCTAGAATATTCTGTTGGTCAGTGTCCCTGTTTGTTTAGTCTCACCTACACCTTTATATTTATCCACCAACATCGCTGTCTGTACAAAGCAACCAGCTTTTTGAATAAAGGAAGGTAATTCCAAAAGGCATAAATGCCCTGAATTGTTGGGATTTAAAATAAAAATTTTCATTAAAAACAATACTTTATTATTTCATAAAGTTTTTTACAGTAAACAAAAAATCTTTTGTATTTATTATTCTTCCAGTCTGTCCTTGCTTCAGTCCTATGAGAGAATTCATATTTGCTGGCATTAACATTATATTCCAAGAACAATGCCATTTTGGATGCTTGCCTCATTGAATCGTCACAAAATTTATAATGGGGCAGTTTATTGCTGTTTTTACAGTTAAGAAAACTGAGGACAGTAAGTGTAGCTCCTTTTGTAGAACAGACCCCACCCATGGTCTTTTAGTATACCATTGCAGGACATGCTTTTCCTATGCTTTTCTCCAGAGAATATCTTGTGCAAATAGCTGGGAAGGAATAAAACTGATGTTTTATTAAGCCCAGATTTTTTCTTTTGAGACAGAGTCTTGCTCTGTCACCCCAGGTAGAGTGCTGTGGCATGATCATAGCTCATAGCAACCTCAGACTCCTGGGCTCAAGCAATCCTTCTGCCTCAGCCTCCCAAGTAGCTGGGACTACAGACACGCACCTCCATGCCCGGCTGATTTTTTCTGTTTTTGGTAGAGATGGAGTCTTGCTCTTGTTCAGACTGGGCCACCCAGAGCATTAGGATTATAGGAGTGAGCCACAGTGCCCGGCCTAAGCCCAGATTTTTAAAAAATCTCTTAACATCAAACTACAGACTTCCCGTATTTTTCTTTGTTTCTTTTCCCTTGGATAGTAACAGCAACCAGAAACAAAATTCTTTCATCTATTATCATACACCAAATTTGCCTTATGTAGTCTTTGACTAATGACTTGTTGGTCAGAATAAACTCAGGGATCTGTTCTTTGATAGTACATTAATAATATATATGCATTAAAGCTTCTTCCCAGAGAATATTTGAGCTTTGACATATTGAGCACTGGCATTTTAAATTAAAGCTGTTGCTGTCAGTGCATTTTAAAATCTAGATAGCTTAGAAATAGTGTTTCATACATAACAAAATAGACCTGAGGTCACATGTAGTTTACTAAGGCAAAACTATGCCTGGCCTGTTTAATTGTGGTAGGGGTTTAAATTGAGTTTTCCAATTATCAAAACCTAGGCATCTTTCAGACTGAGAAAAAAACCAAACTGTTTTGCGGAGCTTTGATTTACTAGAAACACCATAGAGCAACCTAATGGATTTTCTACATACCATAGGAGCTAGGAATAATGAATTAGAAACTATTCTGAATCCTTCAAGACAGGAGGGTGTCAAGATTAAATTGATGCTTGGTGACAATTATGATTCTATAGGTGAGCCCTAGCCTTGCATTATTGTTTCTTGTCTTACAAATGCTTTTGTATCTGGCTATATTAGCTAAGCCATCTTTTTGCTTGTGGCATTAGACTTGTGCAAGTTGATAAGTAGTCTGCGTTAAGCCTTTTCCTTAGTGGATCTGATATGGGGACATTTTGTGTTACATACACACACATATACATATTTTGGTACAATATACATACATATACATGAGACGTGAAAGTTTCCCTTTAGGGCAGTGTAGGAAGAACAATCCCAGATTTGGAACCACAGAGGTCATGCGTGACACCTACCAGCCTCTCTCCCCAGCCATTTTATAGGTAGATCAATTACCAGATTATTTTTCCTTCAAATGCCTATGTGCTGGATGATCTCAGAGCTTATATCCAGTCAGACCCAGGGTAACTTCATCTACTGAGTAACTTGCCCAGAGCCACAGGAATAGTAAATAGTGGAACTGAGACTAGATCCCAGGTCCTTAAATTCCTGGTGATTCCTTTTCACTCAGGACAGATCTTATGTTAGTGAGTACATTTTCCATAAAACAAGGATCTGCTTCTTTGCCATATATCCCTCTCATGGAAAGCTGCCAATTCCCTGTCCAGAGGCCAGTGGATTTGGGGCAGAGGAGAACTCAACCAGCCTCCAGTGGATATTAGCAATAGTACCTGTTATTCTACCATCTGTTTGACATTAACATACTGCTTGCTGTTGACATTGCAGATTTATTTTCAGCAGGGCACTCCTGACTCCTGAATACTTGATACTAGCATGAAACCTTCTAATTGCAGGATACAGTGAAATCCAAAGTGAATTAGAAATTTAATTAAATTTCTTGCTTGTTTAATTGTTTAATGTGTCCCACAGTTCAACTTGCAATTCCATATTCAATTATAATGAAACTCCCCTTAGATTGGTTTTGTTTTGGGGTTTGAAAATGACTCTAAAAAGGGTATTGATGCTTTAAGAGAATCCTTGGTTTTATAAAATTTCAGTGTAAGAGATTGAGTGTTTTAGTATTAGGTTTGTATTGACTCTTGCTATTGACACAAGTCTAAATGTGCAAAACCTACAGAGGCTAAATCCCATAGGCTTATGTTTAATTTAAAATATGGCTAGCTGGCCATTTTGAATATACCGGGTAGGTTGACAATCTGAATATTTGACTGGGGAAATAGTCAAATATTAATTTTAAATGTTTATTAGTAGACTGTTTGCAATTGGTTTTTAACTTCATTTGGAAAGTGAGAATTCACATTTATTTAAAATTACCAATAAACCTGATTTCATAAAGGTTTGGAGGTTAAATGTTTAATGGTTAATTTATGCTTTAGTAATATTTTTAATAATTTGGAGGAAAGGTAAGGTAGCTGAGGATAATGTTAATGATGAATAGTAATGAAGGCTTAAAGATTCCAAGATTTAACTGTAGAGATCATAATCATATTCATCATCCTAAAAACCAGAGTGGGAAACTAGATTGAAAAGACATTTTAGTGGAGTTCAAAGAATGCTGGTCAAGGAGAAGAAAAGTAAGGAAGGACCCAAGTCCTATCACTGACGTGGCCATGGGACCCAGGTGACCCTCACTTCCTCTCTGGAACTTGATTCACTTGTCAGTTAAAGAGGGGGTTGAAAATATTTGTGATCTCTTTTTGTCCTGCATGGCAAATGAAGGTGGGGGAAGTGTGGAAGTTCGTTGTGATACAAAAATAATGGTGTAATTGAATCCTCTTTTATTTCTATCCAGCGGTGATGATGTTTTTCTCTTGGTCCTCAAAAGTATATTAGTTATTACTCATTGTGTGAGTGTGTGTGTGTATGTGTGTGTGTTTGTGAATGTATACACTGGACAATGATACTGTGGTCCCTTTGGGAAGATTAAGGTTTTCACGCCCCAAAGGTGATGCTGTGCTTTGAATTCTGTGTACCCACTGTGTGAACCATCAGGGAAACTCAATGAGCAGAGCCTCATCCCATCTGTGGAAACATAAAGATGATGAAATAATAATCAGAATTAGTTTAATCCGTTTAATTATAAATGAAGGTATTGCCTACATTCAAAATCTTAATAAAAGAAATAAGATTGATATGCTGATTCAGTAGAACCCATCATCTTACAAAGCCAAAGAAATTAACTGTGAACCCTTGATCAAAAAGCACAGATAGTATGTGATCCAGGGAACTTGACTACTGCTAGCGTTTAGTGTCGGGGGCTTTTTGATAGTAAAAGCACAAGAAGCCAGAGAATGATTATGTAGAGAATGGATTGATCAATCAGTGACTTTCTCAGAGATGGTTCTGAGACATGACTGGGAAAACTGAAACGAGCCAACTGGCCATTAGTGGTCAGCGCCTCTCCGTGAAGAGTGTTCGCAGAGCACTTGCATCCGGAGCACAGACGGACTTTCTGGGGGAATTCTTGCAGCTTGTGTGAGGATCAAACCTAAGTAGAGTTTAATAAAATTCTGCTTCGCAGTGATTTGTTTATCTTCTGTGAGCAATTTCTTTCTTTCTTTTTATAGATTGATTTATTTATCTGCTTGTGTACTCCTCCAGTGCTTTTCCTCATCTGAACCGAAAGCACTTTGCAAATACCACAGCTCAAATTTTAAAAAGATCATTGATTTTTTCAGCAGCCCTGAAGGGAGGCCATCACATACCATCATTTATTTCTGAGATAGGAATATTGATAGCATAATATTAAAATCTTTCATTAAATAATGTTGGTTTTGGTTGTTTTTTCTTGTGTGTGGGGGGGTGTCTAGCAGTAACCTAAATGCAAAGCAGTTTTGTGTTTGCCTTCATCTATGAGAATTGCTATTTAAAAGGGCATATTACCCAGGACAGTATGGTTACCTTGTTGCTGTTAGGAAAAGGAATAGCATGTCAATAATAATTGTCATTGGATTAAAACATTCCTCTGTGATTGCCAGATAGTTGCCCGGGAGACCCAACGAACAGGCCTTTGATTAGCTACTGAAATTTTGCCAGCATGACCAGCTTTTTAAAAGTTTGGTCAAAAATCAATAAACCCTGAGCATCTTGTGGACCCACTACGGTATCTCCCCCGTCTTTGCCTCCTGCTGCAGACTTCCATGTACCCTTTGTCATCTTCAAGGAAAGCTCAGGTCAGGATCCCCAATCTTTTCAATTCAGAGGACCATGCACGAAGTTAAGCCCCTGTCTGTGATGACAATACTAGTCAAGCAGAAACAATCACGAGGAGGAAATTATAGGGAAGTCCTTATCATTTCTTTATAGGCTACCGTTAGCCTCTTAACCGGCCTCCCTGCTGTCAGCATAGCCACCTATATGTAGCGTCCCAACGGACTGTTGCAGGAGTGACCTCTCTAAACTGGATGCCTCACTCTCGTTGGCTTTGTCTTTCACTTGACTCCTTTTTTCACTCCCAACATCACTATCTTGAGGTCTTCAGATTCTTCTACCTCGCTTGCTATGGTCATCTCTGTGATTGTCTCCTGATCTCTCATCTCACCCCCTCTATAACGTGGCTGCCAGAGTTTGCTAACATACACAAATACGATCTTGTTATCTGCACGCACTCCTTTAGTGCTCACTCACTGCCCACAGAACAAGATCAGATTCCTGGAATGTGCACAGACGGCATCTACAGCCTGGCTCAGGCCCAGCTCCAGCCTTATTTTTCACCATGTTCAGTTCTGCAACCAAACTGGGCAGTTGCCAGAATATACTTGGCTCCTTTATAGCTCTGGGACTTTGATCACGATGTCCTTTAGCTGGGATCTGCTAGGGAACACCTATTTATGTTTTAAGGCTCAGATGGAAGGCAATCGTTCTCTTTCCATGTACCACCCACCCCATCCTATACTATAGGATTGACCAATCTGCCCTTTACTCTCCACTGTATCTTATACCTTTGGGGAGAACTTTATTAGATTTACTTCTTTTCATGCCTCCATCTTCATCCTAGATTGAAAGGACCATAAGCCCAGGGGCCATTATGTTTGTCCCAGCACAATGTGTACTACACAGTAGGCATTTAATAAATACTTATTGAACAAAAGAATGCCTGAGGCAGCTGAGTAATAATATAAGACAACTTTCAGATCGTAAGTACCATGTAAGTTCAGATAAAGGACAGATCATTATAGGCTATGGTAATCTGGGAGGGTCCCAAAGGAAAAGTGGGGACCTGAACTGCAGGGTTAGATTGCATTTCGAGTGTGGAGAGAAGGAGGAATATTCATGGCTAGGAATAACAGTTTGGAGCTTAGACAGAGGTGAGCATTTGAAGGGTACTTTCAATAAATGGTCTCTTTAGCTTATGATGGGATACTATTGGAGATGTCATTGTCCTATTTAAAATGTTTCTGTTGTTCTTCATGACCCATCCATGTAATAATTTCTGAACTCCTTAGTACTGGGTTTAGAATCAAATCAGAGCTTGCTCTGTTAATTGCTTCAGAGCTTGGGCAAGTCGCTTGACTTTTCTGAGCCTCAGTTTGGAAATTACAAAATGGAGATAGAATATCTACCTCATGGTGTGTGTTGTAACATTTAAGTAAAATAATACTATTTACCATTTATTCTGTATTTACTACTTTTCAGGTACAATGCAGGACCCTTATGTGTATTAACTCATTTAACTTTTGCAACAGCTCCATGTTAGTTAGGTATTTTTTTCCCCTTCATTTTACAACATAGGAAAAGTGGCGATACCCACCGGAAATACAGAAATATGGAAGACATGATTCTAGGATGTTTTGGAGGTTGGGAGGGAACAGTCCCTCTATGTAGAGTGGCTGACAGCAGTATTTAATTTAAAGTAATTAATGGTACCAGCGCATCCCATGGGTTCAAGGGAGAGTTGAGTTTGGTAAATTGTGGGTTAGTCCATGAAGAACTGTTTGGTGCCCTGTGGTCTAACGTAGCTTCAGCTGGAAACATTACCCTGAGACCCCTTGTGATACTGAATGCCTCTTTCTGGGAATTGGAATGGGGTTGGAGATGGGACGGTAAGAGTGAGGACATGCCATGGTTGGAGCTCTGAGCTCAGTAGGTTTAGTGAGATAGCTTAAGCTGAGGGCTGTGCCCTGCTGTGGAATATTCTCATGGGACAGGGATGCTCTTCTGATAATTATCCCAGGGATGGACCATATGAAAATTCCCAGAAACCAAGATCCTTAAAACTTATCTCTTCTTTATTAAACTCAAGGTCGTGTAATATAGAGTTGGAAAGCATCAGCTTTGGAATTCAACAGGTAACATTGAATCATGACAGATTTTTTAGTTAGGTGATCCTTGAAAAATTATTTAAGCTCTCGGGGGCTCAGTTTCATAATCTGAAAATGGGAATAACAATGCTTATTTCATAGAGTCATTATGAAGTTAAATGAGAAAATGCATGCACAGCAACTGTCGCCGTGCTCCAGAGAGCCTGAGCACTCAGAGGTGGCTGACCCTGTAGTTTTAGTTTCTCCTCCCAGATGAATGCAGGCCCAGGGTTCTGGCCAGTGTCGACGTTCAGTATCTAGGAGCCTGTTTGGTCATTTCCCACAGGTTCTAATGCATGAGACCAAAAGGCAGTAAGAAATCAAACCAAGTTAACTGTTCTGTATAGGATAGGAACTAAACCTGCTCTCACATACCACTCAACACAGAGTACTTCACCTCTAGTCACCAAAATATGTAGGGATTTTTCCCACAAACACCAAGCAATCCTCTAGCAGATACCAACTGGATACCCTATAATTCAATTCATTTCTGACACTGTCTACCTGGAGTTAGATTCCATAGGTTAAGGGCTCAGTCCCACCAGACTGCCCCCACTTCAGATGCCAATCGCAAGTACTGTGTTGTCTCCTATACTTCTGACTGTTATAAATTGAGGTTTCCATGGCCCCCTCCTTGGGCTCACTTACTTTGCTAGAACAGTTCACAGAACTGAGGGAAACAATTTTGCCAGTTTATAAAGGATATTGCAAAGGATCTATATGAACAGCTAGATGAATGAGATATATAAGGCAAGGCATATGGGAAAGGTGTGGAGCTTCCAGGCCCTCTCCGGACACGCCACCTTCCAGACACTTCCACGTTTTCAGCAACCCGGAAGCTCTCTGAACCTAGTCCTTTGGGTTTTTATGGAGGCTTCATTATGTAGGCACAATTAATTAAATCATTGGCCATTGGTGATCAATTCGACCCTGCAGCCCCTCTACTCTCCCAAGAGGTTGGGGTGTGGGCCTGAAAGTTCCAATCCTCTAGTCACATGATTGGTTCCCCTGGCAACCAGCCCCCATCCTATGACTATCTAGGAGCCCACCAAGAGCTCTTATGAGTATAAAAGACACTCCTATCACTCAAGAAATTAAAAAGGTCTTAGGAGCTCTGTGTAAGGAACCGGAGCCAAAGACCAAATATGAGGAAAAAAGATTGTCCTCGCACCTCTACCTACAAGGATTTTAGGAGCTCTATGTCAGGAACCAAGGGCTGGAGACGGATATTTGTATTTCTTATGATTTTATAGCTATCTCACTGACCTGGCAGGCTGTGAAGGGGCCAGGCTCAGAATGAGAATCCAGGTATACATTGGCAAAAACAAGAGGGGTCCAAGTGGAGCTTGCAGACAATGGAGATCTTACGTAAGGGCTGAGCTGGTGGCTGCAGCATTTTTATAGAGTGTTCCATATTTGTGTGGGAGGGTAGCCCTGAAGGCCAATCTGTGCAGGGAGGAGAACACTGAAGGGCACTAACACAGCATAGGCACAAGTCGGGGGCTTAGCCCAGATGCTGGGACATAATGTGGCCATGTGACACTTGTGGCTGGGAGGAGAGGCAAGGCCCACAGAAGGAGATCTTAAAGGAAGAGACAGCATCTTGATGCTGTTCATTGTCGAACCTCACTTAATGCTGGGGCTTGGAAGGCTCTACAGGCTCAAACAAGTCTTCTTATACTCAGAAAACAACCTTCAATGTCAGGGATTTAATTGTATTTTTATTGTGCATTGTCTGGAACATAGTAAGCATTCAATAAATGTCTTTTGAAAGAAGTCCATTTGTTAGAATGTCTTGAAAATATTTTTTGAGGGTGGTTGTGTTTTTCTTTTTTTGAGATAGACTGGCACATGTGTCTATTTCAAGCCAGTAAGACTGTTCCAATTTTTTACGAGTAGCCACTTGAGTTTTACTGTTCTGTATGCTTTTTGCCTCATTTGGGAGTTTAAATTATTTCAAAATGGATAGAGACTGTAGAATAGAGAATCCCAAATCACAGGACAATTTCAAGTTCATTGACAAGGATAGTGAGAAAAGTGTGCTTTGCAGAATATTTTACTCTGAATTTCTCTAATGTAATTAGTTTTGAGGGGGAAAAACCCAACATTCAGCAGAAAGGCAGGAATAGAGGATCAATCTAATACTTCACGGTGGAGAATGAGGCTGTGTTCAGGCCATTCTGCATGTTCTGAAACTGTTAAGCACAGCTGACTCTGCAGAAAACAAGGCTGTTTCAAAACCCCTTTTAACTGTCAGTTCTTTTGGACACCCGGATAGTAACCTCATCAGATTATTTTAAGTCCAGTCCAAATCCCAAGGTTTTTGGGCCGTGATACTAGTTAATAACATTAGTACTTCCCTTCATCTGCCAAGAAAACATTTTCAAAGGATTTGCAATTATAGGTCCAACTCAGGTTTGGATGTATTTTCTTCATAAATATTTGGAAACTATTATCACTCCATTTTGTGGGGTGGAGACATAAAATAACAGGTTGAGTGAACAGTGGATCTCAGTCGTCCTGGGGCTCGAGAAAGCTGAAAGGTTGAGATTCTTGCTTTAGTGTGTGTGTAATTTGATGTCAAGACATCATCAAGTTTTCTTCGGGCTCAGGAACAGCATTTAGAAGCCTTGAATTTTTCCCTTCCTCTAAGGTAGCCTTGATACCTTAGGGGAGTTGTGTTTTCCTTTGTGGAGAGACACATGCATCTGCGTCTGTTTCTACCCATCTGCTGTTGGGTTGAAAGCACAGCTTTCATCATGTTTCTTTCCTTCTTAAGAGAAGTGTTTCTCTGCTACCACTGCAACCACCCACTTTCCTTCCCTACCCAGCCTTGTGCCCCCTTATGCCACCCATATGCTGGTTCTAAACACGGGGATGTCTTACTTCTCAGTGCTTTTTATCCATTCCTGCCAGCTCAGATACTAAAAGTGTCCCAGTGGTCCTAGGCCTTGATAAGAGTTATTGGCCACGTTCTCATCTGTTAGCCCTTAGCAGCCCCTGTCCTGTTCCCGAAAGTTCTGTAATACTAGAACAGACATATAATAGCAGCCCATATCTTGGGATCAGTCTTCTTACTTTAATTATTCTGCTGAACGGACATCCTCTTTTCCTGCTCCCTTCCTTCATCACACCTGTCCAGATCTATTTGATTTCTGTTACCTTCTTGTTTTCTCATGCCCTGATTCAATTTCTTGTGCCTAAACTTGATCTTAAAGTGTAAACTCATAAATGAATCTTTTGTCCACCCTAGACATTAACTCTCAAGCTATTTACCCTGAACAAGTCTGAGCTCTGTTCGGCTTATATCTGTGAACACTGATCCCATCTCTCCTACTCTAAGTTTTAGTTGTATCAGCTCTGCCCTGGGAACTCCCAGGATAGGATGGCCACTTATCCTCTCCAGCCTCATCTCCTCTGATCTCTAGTTCTTGCGTGTTAGTCTCCACTGAGGA
This sequence comes from Propithecus coquereli, assembly GCF_000956105.1. Taxonomy (NCBI): domain Eukaryota; kingdom Metazoa; phylum Chordata; class Mammalia; order Primates; family Indriidae; genus Propithecus; species Propithecus coquereli. The sequence continues at coordinate 1,897,086 of NW_012148496.1, forward strand.
AGGCAGTTCTGTGACAGCTCGCCATGTGGCTCTCTAAGTCCTGCTCAATCAAGTTCACACCTTCTTCACAAATTGTTGATAGAAGTGAGTCTTGTCTCTTCAGCTTTATGGCAGACTTGTGGAGGACGGGTGTCTTTATAACCTGTAAGTCCTACCAGACCTAGAATGTTACTAAACTACTTTTAAAAATCTTTATTGACTGTCTGTTTGTTTATGGTAATGTTTATAATGAATATGCCTATTTCTTTAATAAATATATTTAAAATTTAAAATTATTGCATTGTTTGAAGAGTGATTTTTGGTTTTGATGGATGATAGGAACCTCAATTTATGCCAAATTTACAAAAATTCTGCTCAATTTATACTGAACTTCTGCACATTGAATTTAGTATGAAACAGAGACTTTATATTCAAAGGATGGAATGTTGATTAAGAAACCTTTTTGCATACATAATCATTATAGAATTTGAAGGGGAAAATCTTACAAAGCTTGTCAGCTTGCCTTTCATATTTCTTTCTTTTGTTCCCTAATTTTGCCTTGTAACAATATTGTCTCCATCTCCATATGCTTCTAAAACATATTAATTCAACAACAACCTTCATATTATCAGACATATTAATAATTGAAAATGTGCTACAACTTAAATTCGCTGGGCCACCTCAGCATTCCTAATTCATGTTCCCTTCGTTGTTTGAATGATGGTACAGATTTATTGGACCAGAGAATAAGAAAAGCTAAATTCTCTAGAATCTGTTTCTTACAAGGAATGGCTGACACAGTGGGAGGTATCTTGCTGATTAAACCTGAACATTGAGACCTTTCTCTCTCTCCCTCTCCCCCACCCTCCACTCTCTCTTCTTCTTTCCTTCTCTTTTTCTCTCCCTCCCTCCTGCCACCATGACAAGAGGATGAACAATTTATTTTGATGGAAGAATTGAAGTAAAGCAGTATAGTCCAAATTGACTGGAGATACGTGATTGTTTGGGCTAGATAAATTCACTTTTATTCCCAGTGTTGGAAAATGAGTGACACATAATAGGCACACAATTTGTTTAATGCACAACTAAATTGTATTATAAGCAAAGAAAAGTTTCAATATGCTTATTAAATGTTTAATACAAGAAAAACTTTATTCCCATTGATTCAGGATATAGTAATGTATAAATCATCATGTATATTGCTCTACCTTGATGAGGCCTCTAGGTTTCCCACTAAATGTTTGTCTCTTAGGATAGCAATAACAATAATAGAAGTGGCATCTAGCATTTATGTAATGCTTTTCATCATTTAGTCAATAAAATGTATTTCTTAAAATGTATACATGTATGTTCTCATTTATCCTCAGAACAAATTTGAGTGATAGGTAGAAGGGATTCCAACAGATGGGAGCTCTCTTCCTTCTTTCACTCTTGGATATTGGCCGCCTACACCAGGAATGACAGATACAATTCTTCGATTAGTGAGGAAACTAAAAATAGAAAGAATATGTTATAGGCCAAAAGCCACACATCAAGTCTGTAACAAATATAGACCCAAATTACAGATATTCTGACATTTTTTTCACTTTAAATTTATTATAGATTTAACTGCCTTTACATCTCATTCAGTAATTTCCTTGCAATGTCACTGAAATGCAGTGATGGATGTATATTTAAAATTACTATAAAGCCAATGTTGGATGAAATAAAGCAGTGCAATATATAATAGATAAGAAAATACTATTTTTCAGAGCCAAAGATTATCTTATCAGTATTTTGAAAGTATTTATTCATTTCCCTAGATAAAAGACTGTACGTGATTTGGAATACAAGGAATAAGATTTGGTTGTGATTTATAAATCTCTTTTGTTTTCATTCCTTTTATGAATCTGTAGGAATAGGTGAAGATGTCCCTTTTGAACTCTGTTTTTTTAACTTGGTGTTTGAAAGGCTTGTTTGTTTTTATTTTATTTTTATTTTTTTTTGCTCTTTCAAATAACTAGCAACATAATTAGTATACTGTGGTGTTATGGGAACAAATCGTGAAAAAAAAAGAATTGAGGATAGTTTACTTGAGAGATTGTATGAATATGTCTTTTGTACTTACTTACCAATTACCTATTTGGAGGATTTAATTTCACAATATAAGAATTTTAAAAATATTTGCGTTTTATTCTGGAAAATTTCAAGTTAACGAAAGGGAAAAAACTTACCATTTAATGAGATCCTTAAAGTTGTATCTTATAGAAAGCCCAAATTTGAGGTATAAAATGATCAGTTTCATTTTGAGATTTTTGGCGAAGACATTTTAAGAATGCTTTTTCAGAACTGGAAATTTTAGAAGTGCCTGCAACTTGACAAAAACGACCTGGATACACTATTCTGATGTTTTTGAATATTTATTTGGTAATTCTGAGGGTATAAGAAATACTTATTCTGAGTTAGATATGTGGTGCAGCCAGCCCAGTGCTCTGTCCTGTGTGTTGTGGGCTGTATGGGGCACAGTGCCTGTCCACTATAATATTGGTATCAGAAGGTTGGTCTATTTCAGATGGCTTTAGTTCTCCTTTGGTCCCTAGGATTTGCATGTTTATCATCAGTTCTGATGGAGAAATGATCCATATAAGCTAGTATCTATTAAGTTAATAATAGCCTGTTATTTGTCTTAGAAATTTCTTCTAAATTATAAGGCCTACTTCTAAAGCTAGTATTTGACAATTTGGCACACATATTTGCCTTATCTACATGTAGTTTTCATATGTTTAGAATAATTCTTAAATTTAAAAAATATTTGACCGACCAAGACTTGGTAGTCCTTAGGGGAGATGATGAGTGTATAAGTGATGATATATAAGGGGAGTGGTTCCTGAACTGTTTTTACTGATCAATACTTGCTATTATCACGCTTGATAACACTTGGCTCATATCAAGAAGGGGTAGCAGGGGGAGGCACACAGTTGTTTATAAGGATGTCATGGAAGATGACAGCCATATATACTGACCCTTTTATGAAACCCTGTCAGAATAATTTTTCTTACTTTGGTGCGAGGAAAATTAATAAATTATCAGTTGATCCTGTCTTCCTCTTTGCTTTGGTTGCTAGGAAGTTTAGCACCAACTTTGTAACCCATGTTTAACAATTAATGGTTATCTTTTGGGAAACACTTTGCGTACGAACTGATTTTAACCTGGTATCTTTAATCTCCTTTTGACAGTCCGTTAAGCCCGCACGTATTTGTTGAGTGCCAGCTTGCGTTAGGCACTGTGCACGATGCGATAGATACAGTGATGAGCACTGTGTGACCCAGCCCCGGGCCTCATGGAGTTTATAATCTTTTGGGGAGAAGAAACATTAATCAAATTATCACACAAATAAATGTTAAAAGGAAATTGCGACAAGTACGAAGAAAGAATGTTATGTAATACTGGAAGACACTACAATGGGATTTGTTCTAGTTTCTCTATTTTTATATGTGTTATATCCTCATAGTAACAGACACACATAAAGAAATTACACACACACAAATGTGCACATATATTGTTCTGTACTATACTTTTAAACTTATATTTTCTTATAGAAACCCTTCTCCAATATGATTAAATAGCTAATTATTATTCTTTTATATGGATGTACCACTATTTATTTGCCTGATCCCTTATTGGGCATTTAGCTTATTTATAATCATTCACTATTATAAACAAAATACTGTTTTAACTTTAATTTCTTTGAAAACTAAGGTTTTCTAATGGCCTATGTATTGGCAAGAAAATAATGCATCCTACTCCCTGTGCTCAAGAAGTTTGGATAGAGTCCTGGTTTAATTAGTCAAAGATAGAAGATCTTATTCATAGTAGAAAAAGCTGGAGCAAATGCAGCCTAGCCCACAACTGCTAGTCACTCTGTCTGCATGGGGCAGCTTCTTGCCTAGTCTGGAAAATTCAATTCATGCTGTAGCATCGTGGTCTTGTAATTGAGCCTAGCCTCCTATTTTGAAGCACTCTTAGTCTATGTGTTTTCACTTAAGGAAGTATTTACAAATGTTTGTTTCTTAGATCAAACTCAACAGCAAAGACCATATCCCTTATGGGGTGGGGAGCAGAGGACAAAGCAATTAGTGTCCAGGAATGACTGTGTCCAAACAATGTCTGTTGCAGTCTTCTGGAACACGCATATGTCTACATTTACTAATGCAGCTGAATAGTTTATTGCAGATTTATCAACCAGTTGTTTTTCTTTATGAATTTCTTGTTCACATCCTTTGCCAAATTTTCTTTGGGTCAACTTTGTGCTTCTTTTATAGCAAGAATATTTTCACATATGTTGCAAATATTTAATTCAGTTTATCTTTGCTTTTTAATTGGCTTGTGATACTTTTAGCATAGTGATTAAGAGCATGGACTTTGAGACAGATCTTTCTCTCAAATCCTGTTCAGTGACTTACTAGCTGTGGACTTTAGTCTGGTAGCATAACATCGTTAAAGCGTGTAGGGATTGTTGTGGTTGTTTTTGTTTTTGTTTTTATCTCAAAAAAGAGTAGATGCAGGAATAAAT
>NW_012148496.1:1903296-1903627 GCF_000956105.1 Propithecus coquereli
ATTCATCATAGTTTTAAAAATTTCCCAACTTTTCTCATACACATATCTTCCAATTGAATTTTATAATCATTTGCCAAGTTCATAAAAATCTCATTCTATATTTATAAGTGTGTATGTGTATGCATACATGTGTATGTGTGTGTATTGGAAGGAATTGTTTTAAATTTATAAATTAACCTGGAGAGAGTTTGTATATTTGTAATAATATATTGTCTTCTAATTTAGTAATTTGCTATGTGGCTTTTATTTTCTTGAATGCTTTTTATTTCCCTTAGTTAATTTTTAAATTTCATTGATATAGAACCTAGACATTCGTGTTAGGATTTTTCTT
>NW_012148496.1:1904622-1929751 GCF_000956105.1 Propithecus coquereli
GTAAAAATGTCTTTTCTCTCCTTTACTCCCTCCATCTTTCCATCTGATAAGTGGCAAAGGGCAGCCTTTTGAAAACAAATGAAGAAAATACTACCATAAAAGCAGTTAACCATTATGATTTTCTTCAATTTTTTTTTTCATATGGGAGATAATATTTTTGGCTTAGTAAAAATATCTTTTCTCTCCTTTACTCCCTCCATCTTTCCATCTGATAAGTGGCAAAGGGCAGCCTTTTGAAAACAAATGAAGAAAATACTACCATAAAAGCATATTTTGCTGATTTCCATCAACCATACATACCTAGCAGTCAGTTTTCTTGGCAGAATGTTTGCTGACTATAAAGAGGAGACAGGTTAAAAAGGAGAAGACATGGCGCCTGTCCTCAAGCACCAGGTAGACCATCAGGGAACTGGACACACAGACACTTTCCATGCTACGATGATTTCTTTTAGGGCTATGCAAAGTAGGTGAAAGCCTAGGAGGTCTGTTTAACTTGTCATTGGTGTCAAGTAAAGTGTCATAGAAGCTGACATACCTGAATTTAAACACTGCTCCCATCCGCTCCTCTGGTAACTGGCTCCACTAACCTACCTAACATTATCTTCTAGTATGTATGTATTAGGGTTCTCTAGAGAAACAGAACCAATGGAGTGTGTATGCATGTATGCACATGTGCACACGTGGGTAAGGAACCTGAGTTTTGGGGAAGATATTTTTGAGGTTGAGTCAGCAAAAATTGGTTAATATCAGGGAAGGAGAAATTGGAGCAGAGGAAAAGTTAAGAGAAAATTAATATGTAGAGGGCATGAGGGAAAGGGGAGAATTCATTGTGACTCTGAAGTTTCTAGGGTGCAAGATGGAGTAAATGGGTCAGGCACGGAAGTCGAGTTTTGTATGCGCTGCGTTTGAGATGCCCGGGGAGCGACTGGGAGTGCAGATCTGTAGAGTGGAGGAGCAGCCCGGGGGGAGGGGAACGTGTGGTCCTCAGCCTGAAGCCTGCAACGCAGCCAGGTGAAGAGGGGAGACCACCTGAGGAGAACGTGCAATGTCGTAAGAAGCCCTAGGAGTGTCCACATGCCTTGCCCTATAAATATATTTGATTGCCCATTAGTTGAATTAGTGATGGGCCCTATGAAAAGCAAAAGAAATGGGAACATGTTATTGAGAAATCTACAAGATTCCATTGATGTTCTCCACAGCAAATTGTCATATGTTAAGGCAGATTACTAAAATGGAATTCTTTATGTATAACTGCATGACTAAGCGAGTGAACTAATCCATGTGATCCTCGGTTCTCATTTCTAGACAGCCCACTACATCCACTCTTGCCTCACTATGTAAGGAAATCTCTACATAGAAATCTCAGCCATAGAGATTTTATTGTCACCTAAATATGATGTCAATCTCTGTGCAAAATCTTACCTCTTTCCTTGGCCCCTGCCAACCTCTCTTTCCCCCTCTTCACTCACTAGGCTCCAGCGAAGGAGCCTTCTTTGTGTTCTTGCCTTAGGGCCTGTGTATATGGTAGTTACTCAATAAATACTTATTAAATTAATGAATGACTCTGCCTTGTAGATTTGTTGTGAGACATAAATGTTAAAAAGTATATGAAGAGCCTAGCAACGTGCCTGGTGCGTTAGAGGTGTGCAATACATTTCACTTTTGACCATTTTGCCCTTGTGTTTTTCTCAATCTATAACCCCAATGTTTTTCTATGCTCTTTATTCCAATCTACCTTCTGAACACTTCCCATCCAGCCAATTGACTGTTTTTGGCTTCTTCATTCTATAGGCTACAAGCCACGTGTGTTGACATTTCTTTTCTCTTCAGTTGGCAGTGACTTCATCCAGTTCCTCGGGATTTCTCATGCATGTCCACTCCTGGGTAACCCCGCTCCTTATTGTACTTAAATAACCGTATATGGATTCCTGGTCCCAAGAACACTGCTCATATAACAGCCTTGCTGCTGGAAATTCCCAGGAGAATGAGAATCCTCTGGGGACTTGTTCACAGACTTACCAAGGGACTCTTACTCACAAAGTACTATCATGATCACACCATTATTACATGGATTTGGAATCAGCACTCCATAAATTGTAGCCGACGCTGGTGGAACACCAACTCTGAATCAGGCAGTGTTCTAAGCAGTTTACTTATATCGCCTCACTTTATGAGTTTGGTTTTATTAGTATTCTTACTAACTTGCCTAAAGTCACACTGCTGCTGATTTGCAAGTGAGGATTTCAGCCCAGGTGACCTAATTTCAGATCCCTGCCCTTAACTATGCTTTTATGTTCAGTTGTGCCTCAGTGGCAGTTTCAGGGTCAGAGGTTAACTTTTTATTCTTTAGTGTTTGATTATAGATTTAAAAAACAACATGCAATTATAGTTTTAAAAAATTCAAACAATTCTTTTCTACTGTTTCTACCCTACCACTTCAAGTTTCATTTCCCTTAAGGCAACTACTGTTAAAATATTTTCAGAATTTTTTCCATAAGATTTTTTTTAGAACCTCTCAGTGTGTTTGTGATCTTCCTTTCAGCTGTTTGTCTTCTGAAAAGCCAGCTTATTCCTAGTTAGTTGGTGAAAGTTTTAAATACAAATGATCCAAACACAAATCAATCTCTCTCGCTCTCTCTGTCTCCCCCCACCCCAAACACACACGTTATCAGAGTTGTATACAACTCTATATTATATTGTTGTTTTTAAGTATAACTTGGTTTGACTCCAAAAGAAAGGAGTTCTACTTATGTCCAAGGCCGACTTCTGAAATTAATTAAATTCTTATTGTTTGGGACCCATTTACATGAATTTCTGCCCGAAGGAGACCTACTTTTATGTGAAACTCCAGGCTGATGAATTCTTCAAGTTGCCAGGACCAAAACTGTTATTTGACAATCCATCTACGTCTGTATCACCTTGATGCTCAGAGACAAATGAACCAACAGCCATTCCTGGCTAAGAAAATGGGTTTTTGATGCACCTTTTAATGCATGGCTTTAGGTACTCAAGAAACAAATGTTTTCTGAACAATGTGAAGAGAGTTATGTTTCTAGATCCTTACCTTTTCTGTATTCCTCCCTTCTTGAAGAAGAGCTCTGTGATTTTTAGTCAGGAATGCAAAAATGCCTCTATGCAAATGGCCGTACTTTTCAGCATGCAGTGGAACATTTTCCTAAAAAGTGAGGTCACCAGAAGCACAGAGCAGAGAAATCCCAGATGGCACTAATATTTGATTTCATTTTTAGCACACTCATATTCAGCAGGCGGATTGGGAGGCTGACCTCCCTGACACTTCTGCATCACTGCCTGCTACTCCAATTGCCTTTGAGAATGTTTTTTCATAAGGCTTCTCCTGGTAGCCCAAAGATTGATGCCTGGCTGCCCGCCTGTGTTATGCTTCATTACTCCAGGGTTTTGTGTGGTGGAGAGTTGCTGTATTTTATAAAGGGGAAACCCTAGCTCATCAGTATCTCAACTTTTCCTACAATCTTTTAGATTGTGTGTAACGTCTTAGAGTGCAGCATCTTAGCTTTCTAGGTGTACCTGTGTCTGTTTTAGACTTTTCCTATTCTAATTCTTCTGCTTTCTTCTGTGACATGGCTAAGTCAAGAATAATGTAAAAAAAACCCTCTAGAAATGGCTAGTTTAACTGTTTCCAACATACCTACTAAATATAAAAATCTAATTATCTTAATATGATTATTGCTGATTTCTTCCTCAAACTCTAGCGTCAGAGCTGAGAGCACAGACCTGGGTTGGATTCTGCCATTTCCTTTACTTTAGCAGTAAGCTTTATTTTAGAGTAAGCCACAGCTTCCTTGTTTGTAAACTGGTAATATTGTTAGTGCCAGTTAGGACTGGTGTGAAGATTACATGAAGTGTTGAATGTCACGTGGTTGTCACAGTATCTGGCACAAAGTAAATGTGCAGTGAATGTTAGTAGGGTGTGTATACCAACTTTCTGTCGTATATGTGTATGATATAAATAAAATACAAAGTATGAACAATAAAACAATTTTCTATTTGGATTGTGAAGAAAGTGAATTATTTGTTAAGGAAGATATTTTTAATGATTATCCTGATGCTTTGTTTCAAAAGTTTCCATAAAATTATTTTATTTCTTTTTAAAACCATCACATAATCCACGCACCTATCTAGAGATGAACTCTCGAAATGCAGCACCCTCCTCCCCTCCTTCACATTTCCGTGATGTGGCCACAGAAAAGAAACTGTCACACAGCATGAAGATCCAGCAGGTTTTGTTTTTTTCCAGGCAGGTTGACCTACGTGGCCATTCTATGAAGTTCTCCGGGAACACTCAATTCTGGGGAGGATTATGTTGCTTGTGTCCTTCCATGTTGCTGGTTCCCACACAACCAGATTTTGGTGCATATTTGAATGCATAGCGTACTTTTGGGTTAGGAAACATTGCATATTTAGCCCTTTTGTTCACATCCTACCCCGACCCAATGTAATTTTAATGAATTTGGGTTTTAGATGACTATGCTGCTGCTTTGTTGTGAAACTTTCTTTAGGAAGTTATCTTTTTTTTCCTTTTTATAGATCTAACATAAGGCCAGACTATGCTGACTCCAATTTCCATGACTTCAAGATGTACACCTTCACTCGAGTTACATCCTGCAAAGTCTGCCAGATGCTCCTGAGGTAAGCTTGCTCAGTCCTGTTTTCAGTTTAAAGGAACTGGCATAATTGCTAAGTGTTTCAGACTTTTCTAGCTGAAACGTTCTTAGGTGGGGATGTTGCCTTAACAGTTCGGATCTGTCAGATCCTTGCCGAGCCTTCTATCTGGACAGTGCCTTAGGAAGCTCCGGCAAGGTCCTCGTCCTCTACTGAGGTGTACTTTGAATAGCACTGCTGATACCTTTTCTTTCCCTTCTTGCACTAATGATTTCATATAGGCCGAATTAGCACATTTTAATATATCACTCTCTAATTTTACCTTTCAGAGGAACATTTTATCAAGGCTATTTATGCTTTAAGTGTGGTGCAAGAGCACACAAAGAATGTTTGGGAAGAGTGGACAATTGTGGAAGAGTGAATTCTGGTGGTAAGTCAAGTTTATGGTTGTGATTCTGTTTTTAATGAGGTCATAAAATTTGCTGAACATAATTAAGGCCTAATTTACTCTTAATATGTGTTTATTGTAACGTATCTGCTTTTGAAACTATCATTTATAAGCACAATTAGAAAATTGCTTAAAATTTGTGTGACTTTTGTACATGACTTTGCTTTAAATCGTTTAAAATCCGCGTGACTTTTATACGTACTTTGGAGGCAGAGATCTTCAAGGACTTGGAGGGTTTCACGTCGCTCATTTCATTAACCCCAAGCCCTAAACATACCACTACAACAACACAGATATAGGCAGTAAACAAATGAGTAGTGAAAACAACACCGAAAGAATATATTCTTCATGTCTATCTTTAGTTCCCAAATTTCTTTTTTATTCTCTTAAATATTTAGCTCAGAAATACTAATGGTGCCAGCAGTAAACATCACACAGACTAACGAATTAATGAATCGAATACATTGTCATTTTTCAGCATTTAACAAAAGGCGTATATCCTTTGGATTTCATGTAAATATTTTCCCAGTAGTTTTTAAAAATAATGCTCCATGATTGTTACATGAGCTGGTTTCTAAGACTGTGGGTGATTATGCATTCAATAGCCTTTTGCCCCTCTGCGCTCTTCTTGGGCTCTCTTCCTTCTCTTTCTTTTCTGGCCTCTTTATTCTTTCTCTTTCTTCTTTTTCCTCTTTGTCCTTTTCCCCTGAGTTTCTCTGTGTTTTTATCAATAAGACCTTTCAAAATCAGTAAAACTTTTGAACACAAGAAAGGATCTTTAACAGCTCGAGTTCAAAAGGTAGCCATGTCAACCTTTGATTTTCCCAAAGGAAAAGGTGGACATTGAATTATTCTGGATAATGTGAAGAAGAGTAAAAGAGAGAATAGTTTATTTCAGAGCTGAGTTCAGAAAATAGGCAACTGTAGAAAAGGTGAGTCCTGTTGGAGGACTGGGATCATAGCACATTCCTCTCACTTTGCTCCTTCAGTCCTCATTTTTAAAGCCCACCTGTGCCCCCTCCCGCCGGTGCCATTCTCTGTGCTGGGCTCGAGCAGCTGCAAGGAGAAGGATCCTGGCGTCAGCTGAGCACCTGCACTGCGCCTGCCCTGCCCGGGTGCAACGCGAGGCATCTTTCTGCAGGTGCCCATTCGGTCTCCAGAACAACCCCTCCCACTCACTGATCGGGGTCAGAGTGCTGATGCAACTTACTCAAGGCCTGTTAAATAAACTTACATCAGGCTGAAGGTCAGAAACAGTTAACAAAGATGTAAATGTAACACAAATATAAATAAATAGAAATTCTTACTGTTACTGATACAATTTATCAGGAAGACAATTTAGCTTTTTGTTTAACTTTTTGTTCATCTTTATGTATCCTCTCTGTTGATCTCTTTGGGGACAATTAACATGTTAGTTGCTCATGGTAGGCTAATGTTTTTATAAATCCCACGGCCCTGTCTTGGTGAGGTGTGGTCTGTGAAGGACATAAAGGGATCCCGTAGTTGCACGGTGGTTGTGTTCTAAAGGAAATAGCGTAAGTAGTTGAGAGTAAGCAGAGATGGTTGAAATCCTAGCTCTGCTATTTGCCAGCTACGTGAGCTTGGGAAATTTGCTTGAACATTGTGAGCTTTTGTTTTTTAATCTTTAAAATTTAAATTAGAGAATTATTGTGAGGATCCTGGGAGATGATGTTGATGCTTACCACTGTGCCCTGCCTGGGCACAAAAGAGCGCGCTAATTTAATCCAAGATGTTATAATGAGAAGTCAGTTTTTTTGAAAGGCATGGCCTTTTCTGTATTTTTGTTGTTTTTATGGTCTGGTGTACTTGTGGATAGAAAAATTAATGAGCACAAGTTTTGAGGTGATACACAAGTATGACATTAAAAGGAATTACAAATTTAAACTTTTATGTTAAAAAAGTCAACAGGAAACAATTGGGAGTCCCTAGTCTAGACAAAGTATCATTCTCTAAACTTTGTTATACCTTTCATTATAAAGCAAGAAGGAAAAAGTTTTTTTAAACTTCTGAGTTTGCGTTTTGGAGTTTGAACACCTTGCTCTCTTCGTTCTCTGCTTTGCATCCTTTGGCTGACCTCCATTCCCCTTCTGTTTTGTACATCTGTGCCCTTTCTTCTCCTCTCTCTCTTTATGTCCTTTTCTGCTCAAGATTTCGAAGAGACCAATGACACTGAATGCTCATAGTCAGTTAGTTAGTGGTATGAAATGGTGGGGACCTGCCTAGGAGGGCTCTCTTTTTTGCCAGGATTTTCTGGGTGGCCCTTATAAATAAAAGGGCTTTATCCTCAGGGAGAAGAGGGATCTGTGTTATAGCCCTGTCAGCAGCCTTCTGTCCCCCACTTCCAAAGAGGTGCCCTCTGAAAATTGGAAGTCATGACATCCTCTTAAACTTGCCCCTTTTTGCACTGGTGTAGATAGTAACCATGTATAGAGTATGAGTATGCGTAGAGCTTGGTAGCTCTGATGTGAGTGCGGTAAAATAGGTACTATTCTGAGTACACGGGCAAGGTAGACTTTGTGGGCTGTTACCCAGCCTGCCAAGAATCCCAATGTTGACTTAAGACTTGCACGGTTCTTTGTTTTGGCATCCAGTAATAATTGCTTGCAGAAGTTTACCAATGTGGTTTTCCATGACTGGCGTAGTATTTGAGGAATTGTGGGTGTGAGGAAGGGCAGGAGGGAAGGACAAGATACATCAGGGGCTGGAGACATAGTTCATTTGAATGGAACTTTCGTATGGAGGAAAAGGCGTTACCATTTTCAGAAGAACTTGACTTCGAGGGAAATCATTCCAACAGCCAAATTTAAAGCAAGTGGGTAGTATTGATTTAAGGCAAACGCAAATGTTTACATAATCCAGGTTCCCCCATAACATTAAATCATAGGTGGTTTGAGATTCACCCCTTCTTTACAGAGATTTGTAGCAACAATGCTTAACATAGTCTAACTATTAATATATTCTCAAGAGACAAGAAGACATTCTGACTGGCTCAGTGTGAGTCAGGAGTCCACTCGTGGTCCAGAAAGCTGTGACCAGTAGGAATGGGTCAGTCGTTATGAATGATGAATAGTTGGGGTGGAGGCAGTTCCAAAGAGGGGAGCATGCAAAGGTTGGTTAATGGATACAAAGGTACAGCTAGATAGGAGGAGTAATTTCTAGTGTTCTATGGCACTGTAGGCTGACTATAATTAACAATTTATCATGTATTTTCAAATAGAAGAGCAGATTTTGAATGTTCCCAACACAAAGAAATGATAAATATTTGAAGTGATGGAAATGCTAATTATCCCGATTTGATTATTACACATTGTATATATGTATTGAAATGTTATGCCGTACCCCATGGATAATATAATTACGTGTTACTTAAAAGTAATAAAAGCAAAAATAATTTAAAAAGGGAGTGAGCACGCCATCTTCACTGAACATCAGACATGTTTATAGAAAGGAGGGGTCAAGTAGAGAAGGGGCACTAATTGTACAGCATGGCAGCGTGAGCCAGGAGCTAAATGAAGGCTAGAGAATCTTTCATTCTACCTTTTAATTGCCAGATCCACTAGTCGTCACATCTCGGGCCTTATGTTATTTGACCTTTCTCCGTCATTTGGCACTGTTAGCCATTCGCCTTGGCGCACTGCTTTACATCCCATCACCTCCCCCATGCCAGCCTTTGGAGACCTGCTTGATTTCCCTGGCTTAGCTGCAGCCCACACCCCGGGTGGATAAGGGTCCATCTCACACAAGGCTTCTTTCCTGAAGCTGGATTTGAAATTTCCGTTTTCTCTTCACATATCCCCTCCCAGGTGTCTTGCAGTGACCTCAGATTTCCCATAACCAAAACCAACCTCATTAGCCATGACCACACACTTTTCTCTTCTATTCCTTGGCTTAGTCAAAGGTCCACCATTCAAACACTCACCCAGACCTGTGTATCAGCCTTGATTACTCCCTCTTCCTCATCTTCATTCTTTTACCTGCTTCTCTTAGCTCTCCTCGTAAGTCTCTCTAGAATCCACTGATAGAATATTGCTGTAGACAGAAAATTTCATTGCCTCCTTTTCGGACAGCTACAAAATTCCCTAACTTTCTGCTCTTAATCTAACTCTTTCTATAAATTTATAAGTGGTCTTTGTTAAAATCAAATCTGATTTACACCATTCCTTTGCTTACTGTACTTTCCATTTCTCACAGAAAGATGTCCAGGCTTCCCAAGATGGCATACAAAGCTCTGGGTCACTTTTCCAGCCCTGTTTTTACCACTCCTCCCATCCCCCAACCCAAAACACAACTCTGTTTAACTACTCACAGTTCCCCAACCACTTTTTTTCATTTCTATTTCTATGTATATCAGTGTATTTTGTTTCTATTTTAATGTTTTTCCTTCCCTTGTCTGGTGAACTTATAATCATTTTAAAAAACTCAATATAAATGTTGCCTCCACTTTGAAAACCTTTTCTGATACTCCCAGTGCCTGGGCTTCCTTAGTCTGTCAGTCCTCTGTGCTCCCCTGGCGTCTTATATTTACTTTTATCATAGCATTTATCACGTTTATTATCATGGACTCCATGTCCAGTTCTTCAGTCAGACTGGAAGCCTCTCAATGGTAAGAACCATACTTTATTGATGTTTTGACCTCAAGGAAGACCTGGTGGATGGGTGAGTGAGTAGGTGACCAACAAACAGAAGGACAGGTGAATGAGTAGAACTGCAGTGAACCAGGGCTTCTGGGTCCTGTTACACCTTTGTAGAGACTAGAGCTTGACTAGATGGTAGAAAAGTGGAATAAAAACCATATCTGAATCCCTGGCTGGTACTTTAAGAATGAAAGAAAACTAGGCAGACCTTATACATTCGTTTCTAGTATTTATGCAAGGAAAGGCTCGTGCTCTAAGCACTGATCTTTAGGCTATTGACAAGGGACACCTGGGTTAAGTTAATAGGTAGCAAGAAAATAAGCTAGTTCGCAGAACAGCTGGTGACAAAAATACCTCTTCCTGAAGAAACCTACTCCCTGATCGTGTCAATCCCATTTTTAGAATTCTTGCGTGGCTCTTACTATTTCCTCTCCCTGAAATATGCTCCCTTTTCTCCTTAGAGTTCCAAGGACTACCTTTTCTTTACTTCCTGTCCAAGCTCTTTGCTAATCATTAACCTCACCTTGACCACCCAGTGGTAGTCTGAATTAATTTGTTCTCTAATTAGTTTGTGTGCAGGTTTAGTTATTTGCCAAGATTAGGCTGTGTTGTGGTAAGTAACAAACTCCCAAATCCCAGTGACTATAACCCATAAAAGTTTATTTCTCAGACATCCGCTGATTTCTGTGGGCTCAGTGGCCCACCAGAGCAGCTCCCTTCTAAGCAATGGCATGGGGATCCAGGTGGGTTCCATCTTATGACTCTGCAGACTTCACACATAGTCTCCGAGGTTGCTGATTGTTAGACCCATGACCTGGAAGTAAGAAGTGCTATTTTTGATCATGGTCCATTGGCTAAAACTAGTCGTATGTCCTCAACTTAATTACTAGGGAAGCTGGACAATGTAGTGGAACACATGGATTATTTTGCATCTCTACCACTTTTATTTCCCCTAGTAGATTATATGCTCCTCCATACACGAAGGAAATGTGCTTCTCATCTTTTGTGTCTACCCCTAAGTACCAAGTTCAAAGTAGGGGCATTTAACATCAAGCTATTGCTGCTTTTCCCCCAACTAGGACTATCTCAACCCAAATATAATCCTTAGTGGTATTACAGGATGTGGCTAAATATTAATCATTAATCATTTGAAACATCTCTTGACACTTCTTTTTGTAGAAGTTAGCCCTCTTTGGGTGTTGTCTTCCCGGGGTTCCGAAACCTTTTATATGTAATGCTCTATATCCCTTAAATTTATCTAGTCATCATTCATCCTGGAAATGATAATTACTTGGCAAAAATGCAGTGCATTTCTGAATGAAGTAATCCATTCATATTAATATTTGACTATGACAGATTCTTAACTCAAGTACATTTGAAGTATGAAAAAAAAGTGTAAGTTTATTTTTTCAATAAGACAAACTGTGCAACCTGGAAACACATTTGAAGGTTGAGTGATTAGTTTGTCGTTACATCTGAGGATTTGCATGGATATAAAGGGCAGGCAGTTCCACTCTCTCTTTCGCTGAACTTGAGTTGGCTTTTTCACATTCACCATGGCAACCTCAATGATCAACACATACATGAGCTCTGAAGTGTGTGCCAAAACTTTCCAACGTTAATAATGAATAGGTATGAGCTCCATGATACAAGCCTCTCTCAACAAGTCACTGCAAAGCTGATGCAATTCCAGGATGCCATTTCCTTCTCACAGTACGCCACTGTGAAGGTGTACCGAACCTTGTGGACATTTATGTTTCTCCCCTACTGTAATATATGGCCAAGTCCCTTTGGTCCCCTTCTTACTCTAACATTGATCAATATAGCTTGCTTTGCATCCTCTCAGTTTAAACAAAGAAAGTAATGTTGGAAGGCAAATATTGCTGGAGCAGATGACTTTGGTTTAATGCATCTTTTCCTTAAGAGTAGGAATGCAAGACTCAGCTGCTCGAATATTTAACAGAAGAAGATCCCCATTTGTTTATCTGTTTAATGGCTCTTTTATCTAGGCCAGCTGCTGCTCCTGCTGCTGCTATAGCCACTCCTAATTGGAAGGAAGTTGCCTTTGTATCCTAGTGGTTTAAACCTGGGAGATTGCTACCTGGAACCTACACCCCAAATTGGTGTCTGAAATGGGCTCCTTTATAAACCATACTGTGTATTTTAACATAAAAGATAAGCTTTCATGATACTATTTTATTTCAGCCTTATTTCTACTGTGAGGCGTTTTATCATACTACTTTTACATGAACTGAAGCTTGATCATTGATTTCATAACCAAAAAATGACTTTGGTTCTGCTTAATATTACTTACAGCCTTTTGTACAACTAACTCCTCTTTTTTAACTCATCAAGACAATTTTATACTCAAGAGTAGTTATTATTCCTTCCATCTAACTATTTGGGTCAGTTTAATGATACATTAATAATTATTAAAGGGAATTGGAATCTACTACATGGTTGGATTCCTGTTAGAGCTCCTGAAAAACCTTGGGATCAAAGTATTATTCGTAGTTTATGGTTTGCTTTTTGTCTTTTCAAAACACTGCTGTAGATCTAAGTGGTGAACATAGCATTTGTGCAACTTTCTCCAAAATTTTGTCAGTCCAACTGTCTTTTAGTTTTAATACTTCACAGAAGTAGCATGTTCGTCATGATGACAAGGCACCTTCAAAAACTATGCTGGTAATTACTTTTCTGTGGCCCCTTTCGAGATAAATGGTCTTACTGGACATTGATTTGTTTAGTCTTAAGAAATAGACCTTCCAATAGGAGACAAAGCAAATTATGTAATAATGTATGAACTGACAAATAAAGTAGGACTGAATTTTGTATTTATACAAGTGAATTATATGATCTGAGTCTAAAGCCTCAGTGAAAGTCCTTTCCCTTACACAAATGTGCACATTGAGCTCTGTGCTGGCGTTGAAGATGGAGTTTCTGCAAAGGCTCCGTGCACCTTAGTAGCAGCACTTCTCTGAATTACGTGAAACCAGTTGGGACATGATGAAAGAATGCAAGGTATAAACCCTTGAGGGCCTGTGAGTCACCATCTCGAAAGATGCTTGAAAGGGTAAGAACGTTTTATGGTTTGATCAATAGGAGCCTGAGAAGTAGGCTGCAGGGTAAGGATATGGTGAGGATTAAAAATTTCTGGACACTTAAAGAGTTGAATTACCACCTTAAGAAAGTTCCTGAGAGAGAGAGGCAGAAAGAGAGATGTTTTTCATCACATCTCAACCAGCAACCAACCTTTCTTCTGGGTCAGAATGCAGCCAAAGTAGATTTAATGATAATCAGCCCTCGGCATCCAGCCCCAGTGCAGAACTGTGGCCTGCACAGAGTTTGCTAGAGATCCAATGCCCACATCCAAAAGGAAGTAAAAGGTGGGGTTGCAGACTTCAAAATTAGAGCAAATTTTCCATGGAATACTTCATAAAAAGAGATTCGTACTCTATTTTTTCAGCCAGAATGAACTTTACTTGGAAAATGTATGAAACAGTGTTGCAGTTGGGTTTTTCCTCCCTCTTGTTATTTTCATATAAGTTACAAGCTATTGCATTAATGTGGTTAGAGAATTTAGATCATGTTCGTAAAGGATGCAGTCAGTGTAACGGCATGGTCACTGTCACAAGTGCAAAAGTATGAGTGAAGGAGCCTGGCTAAGAATTTCTGAACTCAGAGTAGATTCTAAGAGTTACTGCCACTCCTTTGGCTTTTTCCCGATCCTTAGAAACACACAGAATCCTCCCATGAGACATGACTAGATAAAAACTCAGACTTCCAAGATAAAACTCAGAGCTATCTATGTGGTATGCCCGGCAGACCAGAGTGCTAACTGCTATGGCAACAGTGGGCCTCCGTCCTGGGCAACGGGGTAGATGTGGCCTTGAGGACCAGGCATGATGGCCAGGAAGAGGAAAGGGTATGCCCCACTGAAGAACCCGTGCCCTTAGCATTGGGGTTGCATCCAGCACCAAGCCCCTTTTCCATTTTCCTTGTCTGGGTTACACAGAAGAGGCTTCTGGTAGAGGAGTTCTTAGTGCATCCAATCAGAATTATGAGGAAAGCTGACTCTCTTGATGAGACACCAAAGAAAGAAAGCAGGAGACAATGACAAGGGGAACAAATGAAGGAGGGAGAGCTGAATAAGGTGGTCATCCAAGTCTAGTTCTTCATTTTGTGCAAGTCCAATCAGTGCCTCTCAGGACCTCACACCCTCCTGCGTTCTATGAAGAGTCCTCGCTCATGCCAAGAACTGGGCAGCTGGCAGCCACACCCTACACAAGATGCGAAGAGCCTGTAAATGAGGATATTCTGTTCCTGGATCTCTTCCTTGGGTAAAACATGCAAGTGTCCACATAGCTAGACAACGTTAAATACCAGTTTCCTCTTCCTGAAGAGCACCAAGAGGAACCTTCATGGAGCGTAGTATGACAACTACTGCCACGTGGTGTTATCACAGGCTTTATGTCACGAATAATACCTTTCAAACATGTTGTAAAAGACCTACTTCACAAGGACATAAAAACACTTCTATGCAAAGATCAGGAAAAAATACTTTTGAATTGAAATTAAGGTGCATGCTCATTTATGAACACCTGTGTTAGAGGTCATGTAGAAATAGCAGAGCTTTCCTCAGTCTCCTTGGATTGAAAACGTAAACTCCCCTCCTGTTTGGTGCTTCCTGCAGTTTGATTCCTAGTTCAGGCTCCTACTCTAACTCACCAGTAGGGGAATAGAGCCATTCTGGCATATGGAGGTCTTTCTGGGCAAACCAGTGAAACAGGTATCACAGCTGCCCTGTTGAGAACACCTAACCTGGGTCCTGAGTCTGGGCCAGCCAAATGGTACCTTTATAGACCCTCTTTCCAAACCAGCCCTCACAGGCAATCTATCTTCTGAAACATTGTGTGTTTCTAACGGGGAGGGAAAGAAGTAGTAAAATAGATTTTTGTCCAGAAATACTCATTTGTAAAGGCTGATTTTCGGCCTAGCAGAGATGCCTTCATAGAAGGCAGCTCTCTGTGAAAGCCAAGGTGAAGGTGTTTGAAATCGAGAAAGGGCCGCGGACTCAGCTTTTCTGCAGGAAGGTGACTTTCTGCCCGTTGGATCTTCCCTCTCCATTAATCGGAAGTAGTTCTTTAAAAAAAAAAAAAAAAACTGGAGGGAAAAAAACAAAACAAAACAAAATAAACCAACCTCCTGTTCCATGCCCCAGGCAGTCTTCTTGTGTAAAGCAATCCGTGGCAGCCAGTCAAGTATCTTGGTAGGAGTTTTCCCCTTGAACTCTGGCTGCAGAGCTTCTTACAGTCTTAGAGAAACATCTTACAGAGCTCCCACTTAGATCTGCCCTTTCTCTCCTGATGTCTCTCTCGGTTTCATGTTCTCTTCTCAGATCCTTCTTTAGGGGATCATTTTGGATGGAGAATGTGTAGGCACGGGCTCACAGGGATGAGGGGTTTTCTCTCAGTCTGGAGAAGTTATAGCATGCATACGTGCTCCTGGGAAGGGGGGAAGGAAGCAAAATACTGCCCACCAGTTTCCACATGCAGTGTGTGCTCTTATCCTCAGTGACCTTTTGCCCTTCTGCCACATTGCTCACCCAGAGATCCCAGGGCCCTTGATAGCTGTTAGGCGTTTTCAGGAACTGAAGTGTAATGAAGGGGTTGTTGTTCCTATTCACAGAGTTAAACTAAGTATGAAAGGAAAATTAGCGTCAGAATAGAATCCTGTCTCAGTCTTTAAATTTGCATCTTTAAATCAAACTATAGTTCTCCCAAAATTAAGAGTTATAGCCACTTAATGAAAAATAATTCATATGGAGTGTTTCCCTGTATTAAATTTGCAACTGTTATAGTTAATGCAACACTTTTGTTAACTCAATGTGTTTACATTCTTAAAACTAGATGTGTTGGAAGAAAGGTTGCGTTTAGCTTTCTCTCATGCATATAAATTTAGTGCAAGCCCTTGTTTTAAGGCGCTTTACGTAGTTGAATTGACATTGCCTAGTAAACAATGAAAAAGTTAAGCATAACCGAGAAGTCGTTTAAAACTGTGAGTCATTTTCCTGACAAGCCAATAAGGTAAGAGAACCTGCGTTGCAAAATAATTACTAGCCCAGCCTTAGGGACCCTGAAAATACATTACGGGTATCAGCTAAGAAAACAAAGCAGTGGCGTTTTACCACTCTGCAGAGAACAAGCTAAGGTTGCTAACCCAACAAAATAACTTTACACTGACAATGCCAATTTTTACATTTGTTTCAGAACAAGGGACGCTCAAACTACCGGAGGTAAGATTAACATTAAAAAATTTTTATATAATCTTTGCATTTCAAGTTGTTTGCTAACTTAACCAGACTTGAGCTTTTACAATGTTAAATGTGCCTTTTAAAATGAGTAGAAAGAAACAGGAATAGGGGGAGCAGCCAAGTGCCTGTGAATGAAATGCACAAGTTCAATCAGAGGGATTTTCAGTCTCTGTCTGAAGATGTTAGGTGGAAGAAAAACGTGAATATTTAGCATAAGACTGTGTGTGACAGGGGGCACTCAGAACAGAAGGAAGGGTGGCCCTTATCCCAGGAAGCTGGTAGACGTGTCCCTGTCTTGAAATGTGTCGCTGCCCAACATTTGCCAGTACTGAAAATTCTAAGGTTGTTCATTAAGGACACGGTTTCATGTTCCTGGTAGTTTTCCATATGAGCACAAACATGATTAGTGTCATGTCCTATTGATAAAATCGTGATCTGATGACATTTCCTTTAGGTTTAACACAGAGTCTAACTCCTAATGGCTTGGAAGTATGTGATTCCTATTACCTCTCAGAATAAAGTTACTTAAAATACAAAAGAATAAAAAATATGTCAGATACCAGACAACCATTGCCTTGCTCTTTAACCAAAAGTTAACAGATTTCTCACCAGAAACCCCACAAAATACCATAGCAAAAACATTAAAAAAAACCATAGCAGAGAAAAATAAAATATAAAATATTTGTGATTAGTTACATGAACCAAAAGTATAATAATCTGAGAATTTCAGAGTAACAATAATTATTTATCAAATTATTTTAACATGTAACAATTGTCTCTTTAAAAGTGATGTAATAGTATGTTTTTAATAAGCTAGCATTTATATAGTTGGTAAAAATAATGAAAAGTACAGCATGATGTCGTAAGAGGCACTTGTTTCTACTTTTTTGCATTAGTTTGTATAATTTGTACAATACGGTATCAAGAGTGTGATGTGAAGAAGCTCATATGTATCTATTCAGTGTTATTCATTGACTGTATTTTAGAATCTTGAGTCTAGGTCAAGGAATGCATAACAAAATAATATATTTTAAAAACAGACCACACAAATGCTTTTAGGGCTAAAATAAATTAACCTAAAATTTCCTGTAGTGATTCGTCAACAGGTAAAATTTTTTTCTGCCAGAGCTGTCAGGATTCTTCCAGCAGTGGCAATGAACTTCTTTCGCTTACTCTCTCGTGCTGTTATCATATTATTGAAACAGATACCTTGTAGAGCTCTGAACTTTACAGTGTTACTTAACATTTATCCTATTAGACATATGCGTATTATTTTTTCCAAGGAAGAAGGTTTTGTTTTACTTTAATTAAGTAATGTGAAGCCGGGTGTGTTTACAGAAAGAAAGTGTGCTAATAAGAAGTGGTTAATAATTTTCACGTGATATTAAATAATTCTCACAGGTACTTTTATACTCTTAAAAAGTACATTTAAGCCTATTATGAAAGGAATTAATTTTCACATTGATTTTTTTAAAATAGAGCATCAGTTTTTTAGTGACTTGCTTGAAATAAGCGTAATTTTTATTTAATGTGTGACTGTGCTAATAATCTCTACTTTAGATGGGGAATTATAGTAAGCTCTTATACTGGCCAGTTCATGTGGAAACTGGTTTGGTTTAAGTAGGAAGTGTGGCAAAAGAATATAAAGAAGCATATACAGATACTTCCACAGATAAGGTCTTCCACAAATAAATAGCGAGGCCCTTTTGTAAGCGCTGTGATTTTTATTTTTTCCCCTCTTAAAAGGACCTTCCTTCTCTCCATGGACTGACTTACAGTCCTTTTCTGTTTCCCTTTCAATAGCTATGATTGTGAATTTTTTATTTTTAATTTCGTACTTTATTCTCAAGGTAGGCCAGTGTTCAATAGCTACAGGATCCGTGGGCCTCCGTAACCACACCTGGGATGTTCCCCTCACATCCCATGCTGGCATAGACCTTCAGAAAGCCCCGCTGGCTCCAAGAAGCAAGTTTATCATTTCATATCTGCGTAGCTACTTTAAATTCATTCCACAGGTTAAAACAGGCAGAAGAACCAAAGCCCGCTTCCATATAATATAGCAAATGAAGCTTTGCTCGTGTTATTGGTAAAATCAACAGAGAATTAGATTTTTTTCCCAAAAGAGGCAGGAAAAGAGAGCTTCTTGGATGAAAAAAGTATCTTTTTTTTTTTTTTTTTTTTAGAGAAAAACAAAGTAATAGGTCATGAAGCCAGAAGTACCTACCAAGTACTTATAAAATTAGGTTTGTTTTAGGTAGATCAAAGGAGATCGAGAAGGTTCTGAAGACTGATTCTCATCACCATGAGAACCATGTGGGGCTGCAACTGAGAGCCCGCTGGGGGCTACCCCCTGTGCCCTCCCCTTCTGTTCCCTTTCCTGCTAGGGACAAAGGCCTGTCCAGCTCTGCCTTGGGCTTTTGAGAATATAAGTTGGGGACAGGAGTATGTGGACAGAGATGACAGGATGACAATTGCAGTTTGCATTTAAAAATTGTTCACAATTTTCTGATAAGCGTTTCTAAGTTTTTTATAATATAATATACTTTTTAAGTCCTTTTTTAAAGTATAAAAAATTTCATACTATCCAGATGCATTTGGTCTTATGAGGAGTTGAAAATTCCTCCCCCCCTTTTTTTTTATATTTCTTAAATACATCGGATCATAGTTCATTACAATGCCCACTCTTCCTGTAGAAAGGTTTCTGTTTTCATGGTGACTGATTTTCAGTGACTTTTCAGCAGGAAGAACCTAAGACATACCTAGTAAGGCATTAACATAGTAAAAGAATTAATTCTTTGTGTGAATGTAAACATTCAAAATACCATGAAGTAAATAATAGTGATGATAATAATAATAATAAGCTATCATATCACTTAATAATCCTTACCATTGACAGGAACTGTTCCAAGCACATGTAAATTAATTTCATTTAGTTCTCACCACAAACCCTATGAAGTTGGTACTATTATTATCCCCATTTTATAGGTGAGAAAACTGAGGCACAGAGATATAAACTAACTTGCTTATGATCAAACAGGTGCCAAGTGGCAGGAGCTGAATTTGAACTGAGGCAGTCTTATTCTAGAATCCATGCTCTTAATAATTACACTGTGTTGCCTATTTTAATCCTAAATTCAAGGTAATATAGAGTTGCTTTTGAACTCAGGTTCTCTTTTTCACATTTTGAGTTTACAGTTTCTAAACAGCACTAGTTTAGGGATTCTAGGAATCAGACCTAAATGTTGAATTCCTTTCTTGCCTTCGTAGCACTTTGATAGCAGAGGGTGTGAGACCAGTAGAAAGACAGCTTCTATAGTATGTTAAGAAGGTGGTGGGACCCTGCAACATTTGAGCTTCTTCTAGACCTACCCACTCTCACTGAGACTTTAAAAAATTAAAAAAAAAAATAAGTGGTGGAATATGTAGGAAGTAAACAAGAGCAAGATACCCGTCATTATATATGTTCCTGTTGAAAGTATTGTCAATTGTGTTGTTCAATGTCCTTTGTATAGAGAGCTCCAAACAAGAAATTATAAAATCTCAGGTAGAAAAGAATTTTTCTTTGAAAGCAGTTTTCTTTCATGTTATCAGATCTGAATCTGTAACTCACCTTGCTTCCCCTTTTTGTGGTTTGGCTACCGAGAAGTCCAGAGCAGCATTTTCCTGTCCCTCAGGGACTCTATCATGGTATACCCGATGCAGCTATCCATCTTGCTCAACATAGCTTCAGTGCTGATGTTAATGCTCTTACTAGTTTTTACAAATCCATGTTGAAAGGAGTTGGGGTTAAAACAAAAATTACAATAAAAAAATTTCTCCAATTTGCTTTCACCTGAGAACCATTAGAGTCTGCTGGATATGGCTTTGAGGCCCTTTGGGAGACTGAAAAACCTCATTTCACCCATTTGACTTGTGAATTAGAACAGAAGGAACCCTGAGAAAAATCCATGGCTAATGTGTGCTTGGCACAGCCAAGTGTTCTCTGAATGATACCAAAACTCCAGACACCAGCACAAACCCTAACACATATGAAAAGAAAGTGGCTTTTGTGAAAATCTAGATTATATGATAGTCATGGACCCAGCATTTCATCTAGTTGTGTAATAACAAGTGAAAATCAAGTCCTTCTTAATTAGTGAGTTTACTATAGTTATTAGGTGGGAATGAATTTAATGCCTATGAAATCAAATGTGTAGCCATGCATTTTCAAAGATTTAAAATCTCTTGTTTTGCATCTGAGCTATAGTTTTTGTAATACATATTTTTTCTTATGGATTCCTTTTCTGGACCATAACAATTAACTTTTCTGGTTCATGAGCTGTATGTTTTGTTTTTTTAAAAGTATTCAGATACAACTGGTCTTAATTAAAACGCCATTTTCATTTAAGTGTTTGCTAAAATCAGAGCTGCAAGTCTTTGTTTTGAGCTGTATAGCCCTTTCAGTCTCTAGTCTGTCAGGCCCTCTAAATAGCTGAGTTAGAGTTTTAGATCAGTTTAAGGCTTTTGCTCATATGTCTTTGCTGGCAACATTTTCCAACCAAGAATGGCTGCCTGGGCTTTGTTCTCCTAGTTCCTGTAGTGCCTATGACTTAAAAAAAATTGAGTCACAATGTCTGGATTTAGCAAACAAAAATATTTCCTTTTTTTAGTGTTATAAGTTATCAATGACTTATTAAATGTAACAATGTACATATGGAAGACTTATTAGAGGAGCAAAAAGCAAACTTTAAAACTATGTTTTGATCAAATTTAGTTATGCTTTATTTGAAAAAAGTGCAACCTTCATTGGCTTTCCAAAGTGTCAGAAGTAATATAATTTAATAATGCAAAATCACCAACACATCTTTGTTTTCTTTTATTTTTGTGCATAGAAACGGACCAATGGACTCCGAAGAAATCCCAGGCCAGTGGATCCAGGTGTGTTTCTGATTAAACGTCCTATAATCATGAGTTCAGTTAAGTGATTAGGAAAGTATATGGGAATTGCTGTGGAAAGTCAGGCCTATTGTTGGCCTTTGTTTCTCACAGTTTGGTGTATAATGTGTGACCAGGAGGCCACGATCGAATGTGTAAATCATTCACATGGTGAGTAACCACCAGTACCGCACGCTTTTTACAGTCAGCAGTTGAGCTGGTTATTTGCTTACTGAACAGCCTCGGGGTGCCTGGTTAATGCTCACATATCCAGCAACCTCCCCCGTGCCCTTCTAAATCTGGTAAGAAAATCATCCAGCAGGCTGGCACTTAAAAATTAACGTTTTTTAAGGGAGTAGGGGAAAACATAAACCAGAAAAATTATACCCTCCCCATTTGAGAAAATTTCGTCATCCTGTATCTATGCTATTTTATGATAGAAGCATGGTTTTTATAAACAAACATGGACTTTATAAACAAATTTCCTCTCTGGAGACCAATTATTTGCCTGCAGAAAACATTCAGTTGCTTTCTGTTTAACATTGTAAGGTTTGTCCTGTCATTATTTTAATATAATTATTTTTTCATCCATTAAGCAATGCCTTCCACAGTTTAATTACCAAAGATCTTATGTATATGATATTTTCGTGAGTAAAAGGTATTCACAGCTAGAGGATTCTAAATATATAAACTCGATAATAAATGAAGTAGAACGTGAAATAGAGAGTATCCTTGCTGGAAAATAATCTGGATTATGTGTTTTGTTTTGTTTTCTCATTATAAACAATGTTCACCTAGTTGTAAAGTTTAGTTTTCAAAGCGTTATAGCTTATAACTGAAACCACACCCATGTAGCCATGCCAATTTATGAGCTGTTTGAGATTTATGGGAGCTTTGTTGCCTCTGGCTAGAAATTGCCTCACTTGTGTCCTGAGATCAATTTAAATCTTTTAACTACAGAACAAAATTGAGGCCATTAAAAAAATGGGGTTCTGGGTCACTTTTTCATAGTTCTAACTTTCCCAAGACGATACCCTTTGCAGAGGACTCTGCAATAATATTTAGAAATGACTTCCTCTATTCCTTTTAGTAAGAGTATATGACTGAGACCATAATATTTTTGTCTTATTTTGTGTGTTATGGTATTTCTGTTTCAGAAAATTATCTAAACATTATAAATGTTATATTTTAAATGTCTTTTTCTTTCATGGGCATTTCTATTTAGTCCATTTTCCCCCAGGGAAATGCATTTCTATGTTTATAGTGTGTCAGTAGGTATATATTCGACCCTTAACAGTGTACTATATAGCCAAAATTTTCTGGATCTCTTAGATTATTTAAAGGAAAGTATAGTAAATTCACAGATTATAAACATGGCTAAGTAGACCAATAATAAATTTATACTCCTTTATCCTAATGGTGGTGGCTTTGTATAGATACAACTCTTCTGGTGTTTCTATTTATTCAAAGATTTTAGAACTTCATAAAGAATAAATTTACAAAAGTGCTATTGTATGCTACGTTTGTAAGAATATATAATAGTTTTCCATTAGGTAATATATATATATGAGCATATTTCTCACTTTCCTACATTTTTGGAAAAAACAAACAAATAGTTCATGATCTTGCTGGTTGAAGCTGTATTTTTCCCTGTAGCTATCTTTTGATTTAGGCTAGAATTATGTATTCAAGGTTGCTTGACTTTTGCATCTCTGCCTCTTTTTGCTTGGCAAAGCGCAGACTTCTTTGGTCAAAGTTAACCCTTGCTTGGTGACGATCTTTCCTTGACCCTGATGTGGCTGTTGTTTAGCAGATTTTCACAGTTGTATGGGAGATGTCTCACCCAAGATGTTCAAACAGGGGGTTGGTAAACTGAGGCTGCATGGACAAACTTCTTCTAAGGTACATTATTTGCTGTTAGTGCTTTTACCATGGAAGTTCCTTTGACTTTTTTCTCTTCTAGCTAATTTAGTTGACATATCTATGTGCTAATACACTGACTCCTTTCCAGGGCCTTACTTAGGGTGGCTTGTAGAAAAAACTAGGTTAAACACTTTCAGAGGCCAGGTGTTACCACTTCATGAGGTCCAAATTTCAGAGCTAGGTACAAAGGTAAATTAAATATCTTCTCCATAGACCTTTTGTCTTGAAAAGGAACTTAATACATAGTTCAATGGGTAGTGGGTACTTAATAAATATTTGCTGCATGAATTAATGAGTGGTTGTATACTTTTTCTGTACACATTGCCTCTCTTGCTTTTTAAATTCTTCCTGCTGATGTACTAATGGAACACGACAGCGTAGTCTAGTGGTGGGAAGCGTGGCTCTGAGCCACATCGCCTGGGCTTGGGACCGGACTTAGCTGTTCACTTGCTGTTTGACCTTCGGCAGTTTGCCTCCTCTCTCTGTGCTGTAGTTTCCTCGTTGGTAAAAGGAATCTAATAACAGTTCCTACCTTACAAAGTTGTTGTGAGCATTGCATGAGTTAATACATGTAAAGTACTTTTTTTTTTTTTCTGAGACAGAATCTCACTGTGTTGCCCATGTAAAGTACTTTTAAAAGTGCCCAGTATGTAGTAAATGCTAAGTGATAGCAAGGATTATACAATTAATTTGTATTAAAGCATGTTATTTAATATTAGATACTTTGTCCTGTGAAGGAGAATTAATAATATTTGCCCATTATTTCTTTTGAAACAGACTCTGAGTTTTATGTTGAATGTCCATTAAAGCAAGAAGTTACGTAATCACAGTCATTTTCCGATTTATCATTATTCTCTGCTTACCTGATGGATTTCATGATCTTTTGCTTATCTTCACCAATAGACACAATCAGTAGTTATGATTGAGACTTTTTTTAGTGAAATTATTAGTGTTAGTGATTGCAATAACGCAGCAAAGAAAGGAAGACTCCCAAGGTTGAAAATGTATTATTCAAACCCAAGAAAGATGTGAGCTTTAAGTTTGCATTGTAGCTTTTTAGCACATTTAAAACGTTTACTCTTTATTAGTAATTGTGGTTAATCTTTATAGACTATTTGCAAATGGCTTTGTTCTTTATTTTTTGGTCTTCTGTTGTGTTCTAAGAACTTATCAATTTATGATCTTGACTGCTTTTGTAAATATAGTACTGTGTTAGATGCAAATTTTGGTAGTTCTTTTGGATTTCTTAAATATAGCAGGATATTTTCATCAGTTTGTAATTTTCTTCCTGAGACAGATGTTGGTATCAGGAAAATAACACTTGTAACAGACAGATCAATTATTTCAGGAACACGGAGGTGCTAGGCCTTTGTCAAGAACATGAGATCATAAATCTCAAGAAAATCTGAGCACTGATGTAATATTTTTCACCTAAAGTGGCACTCAAGGTCAAAGTTAGCAATTAAATTTTAATACTGAGCTTTAAAAATTTCCCTCTGTCTAAGTACAGGAGATACAAGATTTATTTCAGTTTGTATGTGGCAAATGTATATACCAGGGCATGATTTCTTTTCATTGAGTCCATGTTTTTAGACTATTGCAAAATTGTCTTCTATTTGTGGAATTCATAGCATCCTGTATTAAGTCCAGTCACTAGCTTTTAAAAAATTCAGGCCATTGTTCTGTGTTGTGCTGCCTGAAGATTAGATTGAGTAGTTGGGAAATGTTTAGGTAGCTTACTCCCTTTCTGATCTTAAGTTACTGGTGTGCTTTGTGATAACCTTGAATAGTAAATGAACAGATAATGGTTAAATTGATGAGTCCTTTCTGAGAGCTCTTGCTTCTCATGTGCTCATTGTTAAACTCTTGATTACAAAGAGATACATGTGACTTAGAAACACTGTCTTTTGTTATTCACCAAGGAGATGTCTTACTGTTTCTTAGCAGAGACATCTTCAAAGACGGTCACTTTCTCTTTCAGATGGATAGGATTGATACATAACGCCCGCCATTACTATTTGTTCTTGTATGAAGAAAGGAATTCAAGAAATCTTTATTTCATTACCAACTTCCTTTCTTACATAATATTAAGCACAGGAATATCATCAATTATAAAGCATGTCCCTTCTCCACAGGCAATTTATATTCTCCCTAGGAAAGGAATAGATACAGGCACAAAGTTTTGATTGCATAAATGAATGTATATAAATATACATAGAAACATTTAAATGTTAT
>NW_012148496.1:1930061-1932283 GCF_000956105.1 Propithecus coquereli
CTAAAAATACATTTTTTCTTCTTTCTTATATCAGGGAGACAAATGTATATTCTTGAAGGTTTCAGTAAACGAGCTTTTGTCTATAATAAATAAGTAATAAAGTTTCCATAGAGTATAATATTTCCATATTAATCAGTCAGATCTACTTCTGTCTTTTCTGTCACCTCCAAAACCAATTTCTCATCAAATGTAAATCCTAATCTAAATATTAGGAACATAATTGTAAATGTGTAAAAATATATTTCACATTGAAAGAAATGAACTTGAAAAAACTGGGACGGTAAACCCAGTGATTAAGATTCATTGCAGAGAAATGAGAAATCCAAGCTGTGAACGAATGCTGGGGAGAATGCTCTGGTTTTTAAAATAGCTGATTTTTTTCCCCAGCTTCTATTAAACTACGGACAATAAGACTAGTTTTGCACTAAGGCAATTGATCCCCTGGGTGTTATTTTCTGGACTACCTTTCTGATTCTCTTTACCATGATAACAGACTTCTGAAATGAGCGTCACAGTCCCTAGCTCGCATCTTTTTTGGGTTGAGGAGGATTTATTTTTCCCTTTCGAGGCTCCTTCTGAGTTCACAAAAGATCACCACTGCTGTCATCCGGCAGGTCTGCACACGCCTGGCCAAGCGAGTCTTTTACACTGGTCAGGTACCTTCAGAATAGGAACAAGGTGAGGTGAATATTCAAAGATGTACACAGGGTGCTTTTAGCTAGGAAACATAGCATCAGTAATATGATTATTGAATAGGATGCCTTTTCCCCAGTAAATCTAGCAAAAATCCCAAGGAAGGCTTCAGTTGGCCTGGCCGAGACCACATGTATGCTCATCCCTGCAGCAGTCGCTGTGATTGGCCAGCCTGGCTTATATGTCTACTTCCAACATGGGGAGTGGGGCTGACCTAGCCTGTCCACATGGAAGTTGTTTTCTATAATTCTGTGTTTACAAAAGAATGGGGAAGGGAAAAAGAGAAGATTTGTTTTAGCAGATTATAATGTACATCTGTTGTGTGCAACGATTTTCAGACAATTTCCATCCTTGGGCATACTGTGGTTGGGTTCTCCACCTCTCTTACCTTGTCCCTTAAACATTTGTAGACTCCTCTGTTTGATTGTTTTCTAGTATGAAAAAAGGTCAATCTGGAGGAATGTACCTAAAACAGGCACTGAAGTTTCCCAACAAAGGCTCATTCCAACTGGCAGCTTCAGTTTACAGCAATACCAAGAAAACAACAGTGTTCTTGCCATACAATTGATCTTCTTGTAACCCTGTCACTGTACCTAAAATATCAAGTTGATGCTCTCCTTTTATTATAATGTAGGTACTATTTCTAGTTGGTGATAATCCTTTGTTCTACTCTTACCTACTCACGTATTAGTATAGATTTGCCCACTGGATTAGAGAGGGGAAGAAACGGAACCTAAGACAACATGTTTTGTGAGAACAGAAGGTAAGAAGGGTCCCTCTCTGCTGGAAGGGACAGGGTGAGAATGTTGGCAAGCCAGGGAACGCAGCCCTGGAGGCATTAAGTGTAGGCCACGGCTTGCTTCTGTGGCGATAAAGGAGTAATGAGGAAAGAAAGAGACCTTTTTCAGTTTTGTCTGTATTAGCACATTCACTCACATCGGCACTTCTCATCTGCAGAGGCATCCCTGAGCAGAGGTTTGGACTGAGGGATCTGCAGTGGCATAGGTCTGGATTTGTGTTCTGCCTTTCTACTCACTAGATGTATAACCTTGGGCAAGTAAATGTGTCTTACCCTCTCTAAAATGGGGGTAATAGTAGCAGCCACATGCTAGTGTCATTATGAAAGTTAAATGAAATAACATAGCAAACATTTATCAACAAGTTTAGCACATAGTGCTCTGTAAATGATGGTAGTACTGACGTTTGTTACTAACACACACACACACACACACACACACACACACACACACACACACTCTCTTATATTAGTTTCTTGTTGCTACATAAGAAATTACCGTAAATTTAGCAGCTTCAAACAACACACATTTATTATCTCACAGTCTGTGTGAGTCAGAAATCTGGGCATGGATTAGCTGGGTTCTCTGCTTTGGGTTTTTTTTTTGTTTTTTTTTTTTTATTTCAGCATATTTTGGGGGCACAGATGTTTAGGTTACGTATGTTGCCCTTGCCCCCCCACCAAGTCCAAGTTTCAAGTGTGTCCATCCCTCGGATGGTACACATCACACTCT
>NW_012148496.1:1943298-1945614 GCF_000956105.1 Propithecus coquereli
AGTGGTGTTTTTGGGTCCTGTAGGTAGCTCTTGTTCCTCTAGAGAGGCCCTTTGTGCCTCGGGTGATGGGTGGGGCCCTGGGACTTCCAGGTTTGTCTTTATTCTCCACCTCAGTGGAGGCAGGACTGGAAGCGAGTCTGGGTGGGCCTGGGTTGGGTAAGCCTGCCCTCAGGCTCCACAACTGCTGTTAACAGGGGTCAAAGGTCTGTTCTTTGCTTCTGTGCAAAGCTGCCATGAGGGGCTGAAATGGCTCCACTCAGCTGAATGTCTGGGCTTGGGGGGTGGGGCTGTCTGAGACCCACACTCTGGAGCAGGTCTAGCTTCCCTCCACCCTCCCCCACTCCGTGGCCTCTCCCAGGCCTCTGCCAGCAAGCAGGACCTCAGGCCGATGGATCTCCCCTGGCTGTGACGTGGGCTGGGAGGTTCCCGACCCAGGATTGCAGCCTGAGCTGGGTGCACAGCCCTCTTTTGGGAGGAGTGTTGCCACTCAGACACGCTGATCTGCCCCTAAAGGTGCACACTCCTCAGTAGGCTCTTTCAAAGATCTCTCTTCTGTGCCCCGGGGCAGTTTTATCGTGACCTGGGTGTATGGGGTCTGGTCTGCAGGCCTGTCCCCTGGGCCCTGGAGATCAATCCCTGACCCTGCCTTGCGGGGGGGGGGGTGCTGGTCTTGAATCACCTACAGGGTGCCCAAGCTGGATCGATTTCACTCCACTGCAGTATCTGTCCCGCTCTCCTGGAGTCACCAGGCAAGCAGCACCTGGGAGGGCTTGTGGGTAGGGAGCTCGCAGTCTGAGTACCCCTCAGTCTGCTGTAGGGCCCCAAAAGGAAAGATCCCGTTCCTTGGAGATGCCTCCGTATGATGGCTAAATTGTCTCTCTGTGCACCCATAGGTAGGGAGGGGGAATGAGAGAATGGAGCACTATGGGGTCTGCCGCTAGGCTTGGGTCTGCACCCGGGGAGGTGCCCCAAGGGAGCTGGGAGCCTGGTGCCATGTCCGCAAGAGGCCACTGTGTCTGGGCTGGTGTCGGCAGGTCTCTCCAACCGCTAAGGAGCCACAGTCTGAGAAGCAAGGGAGGGGAAAGTTATCTGCTCCACCTACCCTTGTCACTGGTCTCCAAGCCTCTCGGGACCTTTCTCCTTCCAGTTCTCCGCAATGTCTTCCCGTGGAGTCTCCTGTAGTTTCAGGCACCCTTCCTTCCAACCTTCACCTGATCTATGTTTCTCTGCTAGTTTATTTTTTTCTCTTTCTTCTAAAATTTGTCTTTTTTGCAGAGACACTCTGACTGGCGGCTTTTCTCGTCCGCCATCTTTGGGGTTTTTCATAAGACCTCACTTAACATGTTGACCAGGGCTAGATCTCATCTGATGGCTCAGCTGGGGAAGGGTCTACTTCCAAACTCACATGGCAGTTCGCAGGATTCTATTCCTTTTGTGCTATTGTAATCAGGACCTTACTACCTAGCATACTGTTGGCCAGAGGCTTTCCTCAGTTCTTTGCTACCTGGGCCTCCCCAGTGTGGATGCTTGCTTCATTAGAGTGTGGAAACCAAGAAGGTAATAGAGTTTCCTAGCAAGGTGGAAACTGAAATTTTATATAACACAGTCACAAAAATGATGTCTCATCACCTTTGCCATATTCTTTTGACTAGAGAGAAGTCACAAGTCCTATCCACATTCAGGAAAGGGGATTAAATAAGCATGTGAATACCAGGAAGCAGTGATCATGGGGGTTTTTCAGCAGAGGGAACCAAAGCTCTGAGAGGTTAGTTAAGTCACCCAAGGTCATATAGCAGCTGGTGGGTGCCAAACTTAATTGCAGTGTATTTGGCTCCAGAGACCTTATCTTTCTAGGCATCCTCGGATGTACTGTACTTATGCCAAGTTTTGGATGAGAAAAACTTACTTCCTGAGGTCTAGGTCTATAGTACAGTGCAAATTAGCAGTGGGGTCTGGTCTGCTTTGCAGAGTTCATTAGTGGCTGCTGTTACCAAGAAGATTTATGGGTGATTTTATTTTATGCAATGTTAATTTTGAAAATGTTAATCTGAAATTGCTACAGTATTTCAATTAATTTGGGCGATTAAAATTTAGCACCAGAAGAATCCCTAGCAGAAGATAAGGCAGCTAATTAGAGGCTCTGAAACAAACAACTGTAGACACTGGCACTGAAACATGCTGGGTGGATGACACCCAGCAGAACTCACTCTGCTTAGCAGTTATGAAATGCAAAGAATAATTTCTGGCAGTCTAAATATTAAACTTGAATGCAATTGGATTTTTAAAAAAGCTATTTTAAGGAGTTAACTATTTAAA
>NW_012148496.1:1945664-1946732 GCF_000956105.1 Propithecus coquereli
TATGAGTTTTGCATTTTGAAAAATTTATTCTGAAAAATTCAGAAAATATAAGGAAGTATAGAAAAGTTCCCTGGACAGATTGCCTGTAATCCTTTCACTTGGAGGATTACCCTTTACACTTTTATATTATTATACACTTTTTTCCTAGTACTTTTTTTTCTTGTTTTGTAGTCACATGTTTATAAAATGTCTGTATTTTCAATTTGGTATTATATTTTTATCTGTGCTTCCTGAGCATATTTGTTTATTCATTTGTTCGTTCAAGCATTTGACAAGTATGCAGACTCGGTGTTGAGGGTACAAGAATGAACAAGATGTGTTTTCCCTCTCACGGCATACAGTGTCATGGAGCAAAGGTAATAGATAGTGACGATCTGAATCAGGGAAATACGCTGGCTATGCTTACAAGAGCCATGAACTTTAGATCTGTGGACATCAGGACGTGATGTCTAAACTGAAATCCAGGATATGTGAGCAGGGGGTTGACAGAGTGTGCATGGAGATGAGAGGGCTGAGGCAGAGAGAACAGCTCCAGCAAAGGCCCTGAGGTGGAGAAGGCACAGAACGGCTTGGGTTGGAGAGGGAGAGCCATGCATGAAGAGAACTGGGAGGAAACTAGGCGAGATCTTTGTCCATCCACATTAAGGAATTTTCCTTTATTCTTAAGAGAAGATTAACTCTTTGAAGGGTTTTAACCAGAGGAGTAACATGGTCAGCTAGGATTGGCGGAAAAGATCATCCTCGCCATACTGTGAAGTGGATCTTGAATCATTAAATACTCTTCAAGGAAATATGAAGTGGTGTTAGTATAATTTATTGTTGGACATTAACCTTTCTAGTTTTCGTTATTATAAATACTACTTTGAGGAACATCTATGCATGGCGTATTTGCCCATATGGCGGATTATTGTTTAGGAATAGAGGAATAAGTCATAGAGGGATTCTGAATTCTGGATTCTGGATATGTATGTTACCAAATTGCCTTTTAGAAATATTGTACTGAATTATATCCCCACCATTATTGGTGTAAGAAAATATGTCTTATTCTGTGCTTACTAACCCTGTATT
>NW_012148496.1:1947702-1963917 GCF_000956105.1 Propithecus coquereli
TCCTCATTTCAAAATTAGTGTGGAAATTCTACACTTTAGATCAGGAATTTGGGAAATTTTGCGTGTTGCCATGAAACATTAGGTATTTAGTAAATAGGCTTTCTTGGGGAAGTCAGGTATAAGCAGGTAGAATAATGACTTTGGTTTCCTGCCACCGTATTGCTCCTGGTGATCTCTTCAGAGAACGTGATTTGAATGTCCAGATATTAACAGCTGTGTTCATGGCTTCCTAGTTTTTGAATGGCCCAACAGAATCATGTGATGCCTTCAATTCTAAGCAGAACTTTCCTTCTTGGGACTAAGAATTATTCTTTCAGTTTGTTTAGAGCACATCAACAGGATTAGATAGATTAAAGATGAAAATATTCATGTATTTCTCTACCACCACGTACCATTATAGTGCTAATATTATAGTCTTTCACTCCCAGGGAAGAAACTTGCCATTTAAAAAAAATGCAATGCCATGCTCTGGGAATCCCATATTTAAGTACTTTGTGCATCTTCCATTTAAATTCAGGCAGTATCCAAGAACAGAATCTGGCCAATGGTTTTGAGAAAACGAAATGGCAACACCTTCTTGGAATCTCAGACTGTTCAAGGATGTTTTTTTCCTAGCAAAACAGGAAGAAATTGGAAAAAAGCATATGGACTCAGGTTGAGCATATGATGTATTTTCAACTTGAGTTGGCACTTTACTCATATTTGTAGTGTGACTTAAAATTAATTCTGGTGAAGCGTTTAGATTTGAAGAACGAAAAAATCCCCATCAGGGACTAAATCAACATGTGTCATCTCATTAATCGCTGCTTTATGTAACTGCTTTTCCCACCTA
The DNA here is from genome assembly GCF_000956105.1 of Propithecus coquereli. Taxonomy (NCBI): domain Eukaryota; kingdom Metazoa; phylum Chordata; class Mammalia; order Primates; family Indriidae; genus Propithecus; species Propithecus coquereli. The sequence goes on from NW_012148496.1 coordinate 1,948,535, forward strand.
AAGAGAAGCTACTGGGATGAGAAAAGTTTATGATATTAATGCCAAGTGCAGATCTTGCCTCTCCAAAAAGGAGTTCATTAATCATCATCGAAGCACAAGAACAAACATACTTCATGTCTCTTGCCAATTTTTTTTCAATAACATTTCTGAAAGGCAAAAAAAAAAAAGTATTTTTATCTTCATTTGAAAAGGTTTTAATTTGGCTGTTATTTAATTTGTGATAATGTTATATAAATTTAACACGTTCTGAGAATGCCCATGCTAAGTACATAAGAGTTTGGGCCCCTGGACCAGAACAATCTGGATCCACATTCTTGTCTCTGTTACCTTCTGCCTGTGTGGTCGTAATACATGCAAAGCATTTCAAACACAGTGCTTGGCACAGGGTAGGTGGCCATTCACCAGCAGTGCTGGAAATTCCTTCATTCGCTGGTAGGAAGTAGTGCGGGTATGAAGTTTGAAAGCATGGCTTTCAATCCAAGCTGCTGTGTAAATCTTTGGGCAATTTACTAAGCCTTAGTTTTCTCATCTGAAAAATGGGGATGAAAATAGTCCCCTTACCTACACCATAGGAGTATCAATTGGCACAAATGACATAATGCCTTAATCAAGATAGAAAACTGAACCTAGCAATGGCATGCAAAATCATGTGATAAAATAAAAAATAAGTGCCAAGTTGTGAGGTCTTCTTTATCTTGCCATATATCTTAGCCCCTCAGTTGTAGGAATATTTGGGTGATTAGTACTTAGTTTGATTATATTTTAGGTCAGCCATGTAGTTAGTACATCCTCTATGTATTTTTTTATTACCATTTTCTGGAATGCTTACTACTCTTTCTTTGTAATTATATCTTTACATCTTTTTCCCATCTTCTAATTTAGAAAACTATTTACAAATATGAAAAATTCATAAGTAATGTGGCACTTTGCCAATAGTTGAAATGGATAACAATCTGAAAAAAGAAAGAAAAAATACAAACCTCATGTGAGAAAACAGAAGCACCAATTTAAACAATAATAAATAGGAAAAAAAGACTGATGTTCAAGAAAAGGTGGCTCCGGCCTTCCCTTGTTTAGGACCCTGAGCTACCTAGTGTCTGAGGTAGAAATGGATCCATGGTGAAATTTTCAGCCAACTTGAAAATGTGTTGATTTCTTACTTGTCGCTATTAGAAGATGTGCCTGTTCTTGTTCATTTTTTTTTTTTTTTAATTTCTATGGTCTTCACCATTAGTAGCATTGTAAAAAGCCAAAAGAGGAACACAGAATTCTAAGGACATGGTTGAAGATGCAGCCTTGGGGTTTTGGAAAATCACAGGAGATAGGCAAGGTTAGTGTCCAGCAACAATAGCTGGACTAGCTCTTTTTGAACCCCCTTTCAACAGTAAAGGATAAAGAAGAGATCATATGGGCACTTAGTAAGGCTTACTTCATTTTTTAATTCGAAGTAGTTCGGAAAGAGGACTTTGAGGCAGAGGAGAATAGCAAGAGGTTTTTGTAAGGTGAAATAGAATGAAAGTACAGGCAAGAATTTTTCTGTCTACAATTTTAAAGAGCACTGGCCTAACTCAGTTTTTTTTTCCTGGTTCTTTTTGACCTTCTTATCAGCTCTTGACTTTCTCCCTTGGGAATTTTCCCCATATAGTCAGCACTGACTCCCTCAGAAATCCTGAACTCCACACGCTTATTGCGAAAGAGTTGAAGAGAATTCAAATAAACATGTTGAGATAAGTAGCTTGGGAACTAACTGTCATAAGATGCGTCCGTAATAAGACCCTGCCAGCAGAAGCCAGAGTACAGTAAAATTCCATTTAACATGTGGCAGTCCAAATTGTAGGTTTCACTCTAAACTATAAGTTAAAGTTAACATTAGGCGTTAGAAATTCCTACTGACCCACCTACATTCATTTGACAGTAAATTTTCCTAGAATTGACACTTTCTTCCTTTCTAGGCTGAGCAAACCTAGTTCCTAGGACTGTGCCTGTGGTATCCTCCTGTTACTGCAATGAGGAACAAGTTAATGGTTTGCTAATCTCTCTTTTTTTTTTTTGAGGCAAGAGTCTCACTCTGTTGCCCCAGCTAGAGTGCAGTGGCATCATCATAGCTCACTGCAACCTCAAACTCCTGGGCTCAAGCGATCCTCCTTCCTCAGCCTCCTGAGTAGCTGAGTACAGGTGCAAGCCACCACACCTGCCTAATTTTTCTATTTTTTGTAGAGACGGGGTCTCACTCTTGCTCAGGCTGGTCTTGAACTCTTGGCCTCAAGTGATCCTCCTACTCAGCCTCCCAGAGTGCTAGGATTACAGGCATGAGCCACTGTGCCTGGCTGCTAATCTCTTACTCTACACATTTCATTGAATGGCATGACTACAAATTCTTATGTGTTTATATGTCCATCAGCATATTGGTGAAGTAACTATGGAGTGAATGTTAGAGTAATATTTATCCATGTACTGTATGTTTTACATACTTTAATTTTAATTCTTACAGCAAAACCTGTGAGAGATATTATGTCCTCTTTACAAATGCAGCTACACTGAGAGTTTGACTTGTGTCCAAATTCACATAAGTAATAAACACTGCAGCTAAGCTTCTAACCAAATTGTTGCAAAAATTTTTATATGTATTTCCATAACAAGTAAAAACATTATATGTTTCTTAAATAATTTAGGAGTCTTGGGGGAACACGTTCATTAACTCAGTGTACTTTATCAGGAGGTGCCTCTTGTAGCCAGGACGGCCTCAACCGTGGACCGTGCCAGACGTTCAGTGGAGAGAGAAAGTGAGCCAAGGCAGGTTAAAGAGAAATAATCTCGGTCAGATTGATGACGGAGAAACGTTCTTAATTGCTAATATGAAATGAAAGGAAGACAATGACCTTGATGTCGGGGCTTCCCGGCGGGGAGTTTCTGCTATGCCGGGACTGTCTGAGTCTGGGTGGGAGAGCGCCACCTGAGCTGAGCGCAGAGCCTGCGGAGGAGCTTCCTCTGAAGGGCCTCGGAGGGGCACGGAGAGGCAAGTAGGCAAGTCGATGGCCCTTTGGATCCCTTCCAGCCTTGGGATGTGACAATTCCAAGCAAGGAAGGAAACTTATTCCGTATAGCATTCTAGATCTTTCATCAGTGTGACTTTGTTTTGATTTTAACCTGATTAGAAAATGAAATCATAGCAAAATATCAGGAAATAAGCCCCGAACAAATGAAATAAATGCTGCTTCTGTTCTTTATTCTGCCTTTTCTCTTAATATCTTCATTAAGATTTATGTAGAAAACAAGGTTTGGGGCATGATTTCGCTATTTTAAGTAATTTATAGAGGTTGATTGTTTTCCTGTCTTGTGATTTATTCTTGGTTGTGTATGTATAATCCTAACATAGTCAAACCATCATCACTCAGTGATGACCATATTCCTTATACTAAATCCATTTACATTATTTTGTATGAAAGTTACACCTCATTTCCCAGGCAGATGGGGAGGCCTTGTTGCCCCATTACAGGGCATGCTCTTAAATGCTTGTGTGGGTGGCCAAATGTTACAAGTGGTTGAGAAATTGGGTTTTGTAGTCAGCATTGCAGGGCTCAATGCTTAGTTCTGTTACTTAGTGATGTACCCCAGTCCCTCCTCTGTTAACCGAAGGAGCTAATGTCATCTTCCCTCCAGAACTGCCATGTGTGGATTAACTGAGAGATCGTATTTGTAGAATGTTAGCGCAGTGTCTGGCTCTTTGTATGTACTTAATAAACGACAGCCCTCATCCTCTCCGTCATCACTACCCTCCTTAGGACCCTGGATCGGGACAGCAGTGGAAGATAAACTGAAACCTGCGGAGGCAGGTCCTGTTTTCCAGACTGCTGAGGCCAGTGGTTGTGCTGTGGTCTCGTTTGTTTTGCTTTTAAGGATCTAGTTCCATTGGAGCAGAGGCGGCTGCTAGCTCCCGAGTATCTTACTTACAATGCTTTTTTTTGAAAATTAATGATATAAAGATTCCAGAGCTGGCTGCCTAGGTTTGAATCCAGTCTCATTATTCACCAGCTCTGCAACCTTGCACAAGTCACATAAACCCTCTGTGCCATAGCTTCTTCTTTAAAATGGGGATCATAATAAGACCTACTTCATAGGGTCGACATGAGGCTTCAATGAATTAGTATATAGCAAGCTCCTAGAACGGGGCCTGGCACACACGGTAACAGCTTTGTGAGTGTGAGCTAGGATATTTAAAAGTAAAATATTTTCAGTTATCTTGAGATAATGATAGAAGTGTGTCCTACAAACAGATGATCATAGTGTTTAAAATACTATAGATTGTTTAAGGGAAGCTGAAAACATGCCGGGCAGTTAGTGTAGCGTTTTCAGGATAAGAAGCCAGACACACACAGCTCAGCTGCCTTAGAGGCAGTGGGTACTTTGCTTCGCCATCTCTGGCATGACTTACACTTCAGAAGGTACCTGATAGGAATCTTGGTCCCTAAATTTAGGAGTATGTGAAATAAAGCCATCTTTCATCTTCTCAGAATCAGCTGAATTCCAACTTTGAGCCCTTATCCCTTCCTTGATGTGGGACGATTGTCTGTTCACATCTCACACATGGGACAGGGCAGTGTCTGACTGAGAGAGAGTGTCCCAAGGCCGTAGGGCCCAGCCTTCCTAGGTATCTGTGAAGCTGGTAAAGTCTTGCAGCCTCTCCCAAAGAAGCAGTAGCAGTTCCTGGGTGCCGGGACCTACAAACCCCTATCCTCTTCTCCATCAGGGGAATCTCCTCCCTCCTCTCTTGTGTCTTTCAGAGGTTAACCCTTCCTTCCCCTCTCCTCTGGGACACACCTAGCATCATCTCTTCAGTAATCAGGCTTTGCAAAGAGCAAAGAGATTTGGTGACTTCTACAAGGCTTTGCTCTACCTTGCAATGCTCCCTAAGGCAAGGTAACAAAGCTCTTAACTACCAGGGAGACCAGGAAGATACTATGAAATACATACAAATTAGTATCTGGTTATATGATCTTGCTATACAAGTACGAAAGAGAGTGGGAAGTGAGGAGCCTTCTATGTACTGTGCTGCCTCTGGAAACAGTGGCACCTGGTCCAGGCATCGCAGCTTTCACCAGGCTTGTATCTGGCGGCCACCACAGTCCTGAAGGTCCACACATCCTTTTCCAAATTGCAGACACCAGCTTGCTTCAGACCGCTGTGATATTCTCCAAGGGCCATGCTTTTGAGAAATAAGACATTAGCTCTTATTTTTTCTTCCCTCAAGATTAAGGACATTATTAATTATTCATTTAACCTTTCTGGGCTTTATTTTACTCTTGAAAAGTGGTGGGTTGGATTGCTGATTTCTGATACCTGTGCTTCGTATCCTAAGAATCATTCTATAGCATAGAGGAAGGGTAAGTGAAGGGGTAGAAGGCAGAGGAAGCTGTGTGGAGAAAATATTGGCATAAAAACTTGTATTCTGCAGGCCACATGGTGCTGCTATGAACATAGTGACCTTGCGAGTGTTTTCCAAAAACACTCCTCCCCTCCCTGTTTTGATCTAGAATGGGTTCTCCTTCTCCTCACGACTGCTACTGCCTCTCTAGAACAATTGCATTTACAGAGAATTATCCATTGCCGTTTGTTTATTTATGCATCACTAGTGTGGGTGCAGAGCAGGAACAGCAAGAGCTACCACGCATTTTGGCTATGTGACTTTTCAACAGGGAGATGACACAGTCGGTGAGCAGCAATACTTGACGTGGAGGAATCCCCCACACCCCTGGATCAAGTTAGGACGGGGGTCCCAGCACTGACCTGCGAGATGCTGGCTCTGCCCTCAGCAGGGTCTGTAAAACTAGCTGGCTTCCACTGTTGTATGACTGGCAAAGGACTGACCTGTAGAAAATGTATTTGTGAGTTATGGTTATTGGGGTACGTACTTTGTCTCTCCTGCTAGACTGATAGCTCCTTTGAAGGTAGGCACCTAGTCTTTATCCTTGTAGTCCCTAGGGAGCGTTAGTGCAGAGCCCTCCGCACAAAAGTGTTTGGCAGTGGTGCACCAAGAAGGGTGGGTACAGTGGGAGTGGTCTACCCACTAGTGGGGAGGAATATTTTATCACTGACATTGCTGAGAATTGCTGGCTCATGGTGATAAGAGAAATCAAACCAATTTTGATTAAAACTCGGTTTTGTTATTGTTTTTAAATTCTCCCCAGACAATGCACTCCCTGTTACCTGGCCTGGTGTGGACCACTCCCAGCCCCCATACTTTCTCCCCACTTCCCTCCTTCTACACCACTGGTATCTAGTAATATTTAGTAAATTATTATTCAGTTTATTGTCTATGGTAATGGTCTCTTAACTGTTCATCTTGCTTCCAATCCTCACTTCCTTTACTCCTCCAGATTATCAGAAGAATGGTTTGCCTGAGGGAGAGAGCACATGGCCCCTCCTACTTAAACTCTTCAGCCCAGCCTCAGAACCAGTCTACAGAATATGAAACATATAAGACTCCCAAGATCTGATTCGTACCTAACTCATTCCTGCTTCTCTTTTCTTCTGTAATAGCAGAGATCTGGTAATTTCCCACATGCACTGAATTCTTTCTTGCCACTATGCCTTGGCTCATTCTCTTGTTTCTGGCCAAAATAACTTTACTCCACTTATATATCTGGTTAGCTCCTATCTGTCTATCATTCATCTGTCTAAACTTAGTTCCAATATTCCCTCTTCCAAGAATCCTACCTTATAGTGCTCCCTATGGAGTGCTGTGTGAGTTCCTCTCCCGTGAGAGCACTGCCATGAGTTTTTATTTTATTTTATTTTTTTAATGATCTAGGTACATGTCTACTTTCTACAGACTTTTATAAGCTCCTTAATAACTGGAGCTTCATCTTTTCATGTTTACACCCATAGTATCTGGAACATAGTAGGTGATTGGTAAATATATTGAACTGAATTATAAGCCCAACTTTATAAAAGGAAACACTGGTTTGTGGTGTGAAAATTCTTTAACTTCTTTGAAAAGCTGATGTATGCTGCCGCTTTATATACTTTGAAAATTAAGAAAATGGTTCGTTAATGATACCAGACATCCTATTTTTACTAGTTACTTACTTTTCAGATTAGTATGTATAAACAATGAAAAATATTACATTTGAGTATCAGTGAGTCTAAACTAGCTTTATTAATTTTTATTCAGACCATAAGAACAATGAATAAAAGATTCCAAACCTACAGCAACATAAAACACAGACATGTTTATAAAGTGATATTTTGATAAGTTTTGCAAGAATCTTCAAGTGAAAATCATTTGTCTCTAATATCAACCACTCAGAGCCAAATTGGAACGATAGGAGTTTCATTTAGGATCCATGAGAGCTGTAGTAGCGTATCGCTATAATACTATTTGCTGGAATTATAAAGGGGAATTTGCTGGTACAGAAAGGCAAGGCAATCAAATTTTTCAGCAGAGGTAAAATAGTAGCGAATGCTTCATTTTGCAAATTGGCATTTTTTTTGAAGCTCTGACCACTTTATAGGCAATTATCTTGAATCATGTTGCATGTAAGTCTGCCTGTTACATTCTTCTAGCTTTAATGTGTTTGGTGAAAGAGGAATTTACAAAGCCATTTTTTTCACTATATATATCTTAAATACAAACCTACCTAGAGTTCAAATATCTAGAGACGGTTTAAACTGTGGAGATTGCATAAGACCCATAGATATTTTCAAAGCCCTTCCAATCAAATATTATGCATGTTTATTTTAAGAGCAATTTTTTTTTTACTAGAAATATTTGGTTTAGAACAATACATTTCTCAACTTGTTTTTTTCCCATTATAAAAGTTTTTCCTAATAACCTAAATTCACACAAGCCAACTCAACAATGTGAAAGTTCATATATTAAAATTTCATTTGAATATCCATAAAGGGAAAGTATATTTTTAAGTCACTGAATACACTTTGTATTAGGTAATTACCACCCCCAGAGGTCTCCAATTAATCCTGACTAACTAGATGAACTAGAGCAACACATATTCCAATTATAAATGCATTCCTTGGTTTCTACAAACTTATGAGTTACTACAAATATCCTTAAGATGTAAATTCTTCAGCATATTTAAAATATGATTAGATTTATAAAGAACTGTAATCAAAAGACCTAGGGAAGGTTCAGGAAGACAAGCCCAGCCCGAGCAGCAGATGTGCAGGTCACTGCCGTGAATAGTGAGGGCTCAGTGTTGGGGAATTCCTGCTGTCTGATTGACATCTGCCCTATTCTGAAAGTGCTTTTAACTACTGGTATTTTAAATAGTAGTTGGATAGAGTTAGGAAGTTTTAGCTTCATTTCCTTGCCCATTATTCATATGACTAATATGTCTTTTTCTACCCATTAGGCACACAGAGAATGTGCTTCTGTTAGCATTTTTCTGTAAAGTATGGCACATCACAGAGCTTTCATTTGGTTAGTAAATGTTCTTGCTAAAACGTTGTGATATAACCTGTCAGTCTGGTTAGATTTGGCACATAAGAAGCTTTAAGACGAGTGGCCGTAAATAAAATTCATTCTATTCTCAGTGCTTTTAATAAATTAGAAAAGATAACTATTGGGCCTCCAAAAACATTGATCATTGAGGAACAGCAGCATTTGGGCTCTGGAAATGCACTGTGTGTGTATGAGATAAATTATGCCCCTGTGACATTGTCTCTACTTCAGACAGGTATTTTTTCCCTTATAAAAATCCTTTCAGGAGCAATCCAAATTGAGCAGAATAAAAACTGAGGCGGTATTATTGTGTACACATGTGTTGAGCTTCCCTAATATTCCAGCCTTAACCGTAGCCTTTTTAAAAAACAATGTGTCATATTTTTCAATATAATTTTAATCACTTGGAGAAAGAGGACTACATACATTCGTATTGATGGCCTATGGGAATATAAATTTGTTGACAGTCCCATTTTGCAAAGTGGATTTAATGCTGAAAAAAACATAGCAATTCCTGCTTTTAAAATGACACAGTCTCTTTAAATACAGTGTTCTGGTTTTGAAATTTCAGGTCTATAGTGTGTAAATAATTATTCACATTATAAATTAAAATTTCATTCGCTCGCAGGGCTTTTAATTTTTTGCTTATAGGCACATAATGACTTGAAAATCTAAATAATTACTGTTCATTTAGGACAGAAAAATACTTCCCTCAACCAATCTAGAATGCCAACTTTAATTTCAATGGTAGATACAGTTAGAGATATTGGGCATTACCAAATCCTAGAGTATGTTAGATATGGTATAGAACCACAGTTTTAATGATCTTTGTTCTAAGGGCTAATAGTCTAAAGCCATGCCTCATTTGAAATAGAGAATTTTGTAGCATATATACACACAAAATGGCCCCATATTGCCATTATATTTGTACAAGCAAAATTAGTCAAGAAAGGCAGTAAAACTTATTTTATTAAAATTATTTTTAAAAATATATTCTTTAATGATAAACATTCAGGTAGCCTTTCATTATTCACCTGACATTTATTGAGAGACTCATGGGTGCCAAACACCATACTTAGGATACTAATGGTTGAATAATTCGTGATCCTTGACCTTGGGAAGCTTATATTCAGGTGGGAAGGAAACAGAATTAATGTATCAATTACGTTCAGTCCAATAGTTTCTATAATAGAAATTCAGAAGCACAGTAGAATAATGATGTATATCTGCCTGGGCAGGTCGGGAAAACATTCCAGAAGTAGCACCCACGAGGGACTGGAGTGGTCACAGAACCATGGGCAGGGCCCTGCAGTGTGGAAGTCTGTGGTCTGCTGAGCAGAGGAAGGCGGTGTGCACTTCGCGTGCATAACGGGGAGCGGCAGGGGAGGTGCAGCTTGTGTGCATGTCCCAAAGCTGCCCTGTGAAGGGGGCTGGTGGGGACTGATCTCCAGCCAGCGTTCCTCGGGGCCTTGCAGGTCCTGGCATGGGAAAGTGTCTGCTCACCGGAAGGAGAGCTTTTTCTTTGCAGGAATGTGCCATCTGCTTGCCAAGCCTGCCCAGAGGGCACGCTCATTGTAAGTCACATAAGAGTGCAGTATTGACTAGAGGCGGTTTTGGTGGCTAGCAACTGAAACATGCAGCAAGGAGAGTGCAGGGTGGTGGGGCATCCACAGTCAGGACCAGGAATTTGGGACTTTAGTTTTCGAGGCAATAAGGGTGGCACTGAAAGATTTTGTTCACCACCACCACCACCAAAAAAACTTTCATTAAAAAATCTTACATATAAAAGAAGAGATGTTAACTATGTAAAGTTTAGAAAATCCAGATATGCAGAAAATTCTCATAATTTTACTCACATAATATAACTTATATTAACATTGTGGCCATGTTTTCACAGATGTTTTTCTGTGCTTCTGTATGCTTTTTTTTAAGAAACAAAAATGAGGTCTTATTGTGTATACTGCTTTTTTGTAACTTGCTTTTTTTCTTCAACAACATATTTGAACCTTCAACAACATATTTGTCCCCCCGGCCCCAAAACCTTGATGAGATTATGTCCTCTTGTCTTGTGCTTCCATAGATAGCATTTGCAGTTTTTTACCATAAAACTCACAATGCTTTATAATAATTGTCTGTATAATTTTCCTTTTCCCTGTTAGACTAAGCTTTGTGAGGGCAAAGGAAGCCTATCTTATTTATTATGTTATTCTCATTCTAAGCACAAAAGAAGCACTTGGTAGGTTTTTAAGAAAATTAGTAAACACAGGGACGAATGGATGCCTCAGGAAAAGATGAATAAACAGCAGCTGAAAGCTGAAATACCAACAAATAAATTACCTCCTAGGGTCTCCTTCACTTTGCAGCCATAGTGAATGATGAGTTTCATGAAAGGGGAAATGGATGTAAAGTGACAGTTTCAGTCTGTTAGCGCGGGGGGCTGTAAGGCCACTGGTCTGTGGTGACCTGGTGTGCATTTCCATTTTTCTGTGAAGAAATAGATGGATGTCTAGAGAAACTGGCACATGAGTTAGTTCCTTTTCTAGTTACCTTGTGTCAAAGCCAAGGGAGCCAAATCTCGAAATGCCTTCCCACTCACTTGGGATAATTAAGATGAAAATAACAATTACATAACTCAGTGCAGCAGAAAAGAAATCTTCAAGTTTAAAACCCTGAAAGTGGTGTTCTCAGTCTCAACGCTGTTATTCAAGGAATAACAGCTGTTGGAAAAGGTCTGCAAAGAAAGGAATCCCCGTCTCTAAGCATTGCAGAGTTCAACATGCCGTATAGCCTGAAACTGGAACAAGAGAGAACAGACTGGGAGAAACATGGAGTGGGGAAAGAAGCGAGTAAATTAAACAGGAATCGGACTATTTGTGGGAATACTTTTAGATGCCAAAGAAGTTTCAGTTGTAGGAGAGCTTTCCCCCATACATAGTGGCATTTTAGGAGCTTTCCTATGTGTTGAGGTGGGGAAAGAAAAGTATAAATGTTTGCCCTTTTAAGTTTGGTGGTGTTCTGGTGATTTGCCAACTAAGATGACGAGGAAGGGAGATGGGAAAGGTCTAGTTTAGCCCTCGTCACTCTCCTTTTTGTTTCTTGTTGGAGGCTTCATGACCTAATCAATAGATTTTACAGAAAACTATTTGCTTGTTTAAACTATATATGAAAAGAAACCTCAAACAGAAAACAAAGAGCAGGTAATCATATGTTCCTAAGATCCAACATAGTAGCTGATGTATAGTGGAAACCCAGTAAGTATTTCCTAAGAAATATGACTAAATTGGGATACATTTCTGTGGATTCCAAGAGCGTTATGTAAAAACATAAAGTATTATATTTATGTACATGTATATAGTTATATAAAAATAAAAGTGTTTCCTCATAAAAAGAACAGTCACGTTGTCCGTACTCCTGAGTACTTTAAAGAAGAAACTTTGGAATCCCAGGTGGTTTTCTCTTTGGACATTGTAAAGTGCTGGAATCTATAGGTTGCTTGAAAGTGTAAGTGGTTCTTCTTTTTAATAGGAGCATCTGTAGCCATTTATTTATGCACAAAAGTGAATTTCTTTGATGAAATTATCTAATTCCCATTCTTCCTACATATAGTTTTGAAGTAATCGATTAAACCTTTTATTCTGTAGGCATATGTTGTATAATTTTATGTTCTACATTGTACATACTTTATTGAGGCTACTTATTTGACAGGAGTGTTTTTCCATTAAAAAGAGATATCGAAGTATTGTACCCAGTAGGGGGATTGAGACAAAATGATATTTAATGAAATGCTCATGTCATCATCTAAATTCTGTGTCAAAATCAAAACTAAGATCTACACTAACATCTAAACTGCAAATTTCCGAGTTACATTTCTCCTGTGTGGATGTGCTAATAGCAATTAGTTAGCGATTTCTCTTGTACGACTGCACTAATAAATAAAATGATTATTTAAGTGCTCGGGCATACATTTTTAATAATACCCATGAAGCATCTGAAAATATCACTGAATAACAAGTATGAAAATGCTGTTTTAACGTTCATTTCTGTTTCATGTGAACAATTAATTGAACTTTTATCATAAGATGTGTTCTATGAATCCCAGAAAATACTTTCTCCCAATCTTTGCATTGAATTGTGTGTTTTGTTCTACCTATATGGAACTTCGGTTGACCTCTGTAGCAGTGTCATGCTAGATCAGAAGTAATATGTTCAAGGTTATATGAATCACTATGGTGTCCAAGAGAACGTATACCCAGAGGCAACTCTCAGGACAAAATGTCAAGAAGGATTAAATCCCTGTATACAGCAACTCTTTCTTAGCTGTCCTCTTCTATAGCACTCATTATTACCTGAGATAGCCAGAAATGGAAAAGGTAAGAGAATATAGGCAATGAAATTTGAAATTCTGCTTAAAATAAAAAGATTCTTATTTTTAGGGCATGACTTTATAGATGTGGAATTAGCTCATATTTCTCACCTTTATTCTATACTGACATAACCTTTGTTAGATTGTTTTCTTTCATAAGCTGAAGTCTTGCTTTAATTATTCAAGAAATAGAAATGATTGTCTTGCCTGAAAAATGTGTTGTTACGCCAAGGGTGGAGTTTAGGCTTGTATGCGGGGGTAACGTTTGCTCGTTTTCTCCTCTCTGGGGACTCTTGCTGAGAGCATTATTGAAAGACTGCCACAGGTGGTCACAGATACAGAGAGGAAAGGGCATTGCAGTCAGCACAGGGAGCTAGGATAATTTCTGTTTTTTCTATATTTATTTTTTATTAATACATAATATGTGTACATATTTGGCGGTACATGTGATAATTTGATACATTCATATAATTAAATCAGGGTAATTGGGATATCCATCAACCTTATTATCTTTTCTTTATGCTAGGAGCATTCAAATTGTTCTCCTCTGGATATTCTGAAATGTACAATAGATTAATGTTAACTATAGTCACCCTATTGAACACCAGGTCTTATTTCTTCTATCTAACTACATATTTGTACCCATCTATCAACCTTTCTTCAGACACCATACCCACTACCTTTCCCAGCCTCTGGTAACTACCAAACTACTCTCTATCTTCATGAGATTCATTATTTTAGCCCCACGTATGAGTGAAAACATGTGATTTTAGTCTTACTGTGCTTGGCTTATTTCACTTAACATAAGGGCCTCCAGTTTCATACATGTTGCTGTAAATGACAGGATTTCATTGTGTTTTATGGCAGAGTGGTAGTCCATTGCGTATATATACACCAAACTTTCTTTATCCATTCATCCACTGACGGACACTTGGGTTGATTCCATATCTTTGCTGTTGTGAATAGTGCTGCAGTAAACATGCGGGTGCATGTATCCCCTTTGATATACTGATTTCCTTTCTTTTGGATAAATACCCACTAGTGGAGTTGCCAGGTCATATGATAGTTCTCTTTTTAGTTTTTTGAGAAAGCTCCATGCAGTTTTCCATATACTATACTAATTTACTTTCCCACCAGCACCTTACAAGGGTTCCCCTTTCTTCACATCCTCACCAGCACCCGTTATTCCTTGTTTTTTGATAAAAGTCATTTTCACTGGAGTGAGATGATATCTCATTATGGTTTTGATTTGCATCTTTCTGATGATTACTGATGTTGAGCATAGTTTGTGTACCTATTGACCATTTGTGTGTCTTTGCAGAAATGTCTATTCAGATCCTTTGCCCATTTTTTAATCAGATTTTTTTTTTCTTGGCTGTTGAGTTGTTTGAGCTCCTTCTATATTCTTATTATTAATCTCGTCACATTGTTAGTCTGCAAATATTTTCTCCCATTCTGTGGGTTGTCTCTTCACTTTGTTGATTATTTCCTTTGCTGTGAAGCAGCTTTTTATTTTGATCTAATCCCATTTGTCTATTTTTGCTTTTGTTGCCTGTGCTTTCACGGTCTTACACAAAAAATCTTTGCCCAGACCAATGTCCTGGAGCATTTCCTTAAAGTTTTATTCTAGTAATTTAATAGTTTCAGGTCTTAGATTTAAATCTTTAATCCATTTTTATTTGATTTTTATGTATGGTGAGTGATAGGGGTCTAATTTCATTATTCTGCATATGGTTATCGAGTTTTCCTAGCATCATTTATTGAAGAGACTTCCCTTTCTCGATTGTATGTTCTTGGCACCTTTGTCAAAAATGAGTTCATTGTAAATGTGTAGATTTGTTTCCAGGATCTCTATTCTGTTCCATTGATCTGTGTGTCTGTTTTTATACCAGTACCATGCTGACTTGGTTACTATAGCTTTGTAGTGTATTTTGAAATCAGGTAATGTGATACCTGCATCTTCTTTTTGTTCTGGATTATTTTGGCTATTCAGGTTATTTCGTGATTCCATATAAGTTTTAAATTGTTTATTTCTATTTCTGTGAAGAATGTCATTGCATTTTGGTAGGGATTACATTGAATCTTTAAAGTGCTTTGGATAGTATGGTCATTTTAACAAGATTGATTCTTCCGATCCATGAGCATGGAATACCTTTCCATTTTTTGTGTGTGTGTCCTCTTCAATTTCTTTCATCAGTGTTTTATAGTTTTTCTTGTATAGATCTTTCACATCTTTGGTTAATTTGACTCCTAGGTATTTTATATTCTTTGTAGCTTTTGTAAAAGAGATTGCCTTCTTGATTTATTTTTCAGATTGTTTGCTGTTGGCATATATAAATGGTACTGATTTTTGTATGTTGATTTTTTTATTCTGCAACTTTACTGAATTCATGTATCAATTCTAACAGCTTTTTGGTGGAGTCCCTAGGTTTTGCTAAATATAACATCATGTCATCTGCATACAAGGCTAATTTGACCTATTTTCTAGTTGGGATGCTCTTTATTACTTTCTTTTACCTAATTGTTCTGGCCAGCACTTCCAATATTAAGTTGAATAAAAAT
>NW_012148496.1:1967197-1968567 GCF_000956105.1 Propithecus coquereli
TGTGGTGCTGCTGAACAGCCACTCAGATTTGGCATCTCCTTTGGCCGAGTTATAGAGCAGAGTTACCAGGGCTGGAAATGGTAGTCCCACCTCCCCGCTTTGTCTCTGGCTGTCTTCAGGGATATTTCTTCCTTTAGCCACTCATGATGCTTACCATTGGTTGAGCCAGAGACAGGTCTCCTGCCAAGGAATCCAAGTTGGTGGATAAGCTGGTTGTCCACCTTGATCTCACTTTGTTCAGTGTAGAAACAGCGAGTTGGAGGAAATTTTTCTTGTGCTTTGTGCCAGGCAGATTGGAGGAAGGTGCATCGTGGATATTGATCAGATGCACTTACTGTCTGCTTGAAGTTTTTTCACTTCTCTGAGATCCTGTGAACTGACTCATTCTCATAGTTGAGTTCTGGGATATTGCTGGTAACAGTCTTGGTGCTGTATATTTGTTTTGGTTTTCTGTGGGAAAGAGTGGAGCAAGCTTGCTTCTATGCCACTATCTTGGAGCCAGAAGGCTTCCGGATCATTTCTATTTAATAAAAACTCATGCTCATTCACACTTATATACTTTTTACTATTATTCATTTCATTTTATTCAGCAAATCCAGACAAAATTAAATGGTGAAGATTTAAATAAAGTTAAAGTCGTAACAACCGCTATTTCTGTATATAGTAAGTTGTATTTGATAATTTCACATTCACTGAAGATACTATTTATTTATTACAGTATTTGTGGTAAATATATTAATAAGTTAAACCACTTTTTAAGGTCATTTAAAACTCTTCAAAGTAGTGTTTTATGAAAGCACCTCTAATAAAATTTAAAAATACATTTGTGAAACATTTCAAACATACCAAAAATAATGTACATGCATGTGTACTTACTATTAAAGGTAAATAATTACCTTTATTAACATTTAGCTATTTGTCATATACTAATCAAAGGTTATTTTTTCCTTAAATCTTCAACAATGTTTAGTGTAATTGATCTATAGGTTTTTACAAACATAAAGGGTATAAGATTAGCATTTCATCATTTTAATTTTTTCCCCAGACAGTGACAATGAACATTTTACTACATGTTTAATAGTCATCCAATTTTTCTTACCTGTAAGATGACCTGTTCATGTTCTTTTAACATTTTTTATTGGACTGTTTATGGTTCTTTTCTTCTAAGTTTTAGAGGTTCTTTATATATTTTGGGTCCTAATCATTTGGTTATTTCAATTGCATGCATTTTTCTAAAATTTGTTTTTCAGAGTTTTGTTTTAATGGAGACAAATTTGTTCATCTTTACTTTTATCACATTTTTTTTGTCTTGTTTACACAATTTTTTTTCTATTTAATGTCATAACGATGGTTT
Source organism: Propithecus coquereli (assembly GCF_000956105.1). Taxonomy (NCBI): domain Eukaryota; kingdom Metazoa; phylum Chordata; class Mammalia; order Primates; family Indriidae; genus Propithecus; species Propithecus coquereli. The sequence continues at coordinate 1,968,552 of NW_012148496.1, forward strand.
AGAAACAATATTGTCT
>NW_012148496.1:1968617-1973145 GCF_000956105.1 Propithecus coquereli
ATGGTACTGATTTTTGTATGTTGATTTTTTTATCCTGCAACTTTACTGAATTCATGTATCAATTCTAACAGCTTTTTGATGGAGTCCCTAGGTTTTGCTAAATATAACATCATGTCATCTGCATACAAGGCTAATTTGACCTATTTTCTAGTTGGGATGCTCTTTATTCCTTTTTTTTACCTAATTGTTCTGGCCAGCACTTCCAATATTAAGTTGAATAAAAATGGTGAATATGGGTTTCCTTGTATTATTCTAGATCTTAGAAGAAGGGCTTTCAATATTCCCCTGTTTGGTAGGATGTTGGCAGTGGGTTTGTCATAGATGGCCTTTATTATTTTGAGATATATTCCTTCTCTACTCAGTTTGTTGAAGGTTTTTATCATAAAGAAATATTGAGTTTTACTGAATGCTTTTTCAACATTTATTGAAATGATGATGGTTTTTGTTCTTAGTTCTGTTAGTTGTGGTGTATCATGTTTACACATTTATGTATGTTGAACCATCCTGGCATCCCTGGGACAAATCTCACTTGATCATGGTGAATAATCTTTTTAATGTGTTGTTGAATTTGGTTTACTAGCATTTTTTTGAGGAATTTTGTGTCTGTGTTCATCAGTGATATTGGGCTGTGGTTTACATTTTTTGTTGTGTCCTTGTTCAGTTTTGGTTTCAGGGTAATACTGGTCTCACAAAATGAGCATGGAAGTATTCCCTCCTCTTTGGGTTTTATGAAGAGTTTGAGTAGAATTTGTATTAGTTCTTATTTAAAGGTTTGGTAGAATTCAGCAGTATATCCATCAGCTCCTGAGCTTTTCTTTGATGGGAGATTTTTTATTACATCTTCAATCTCATGATTTGTTATTGGTTTGTTGGGGTTTTCTGTCTCTCCATGGTTCAATCTTGGTAGGCTGTATTTGTCTGGGAATTTATTCATTTCTTTTAAGTGTTCCAATTTGTTGACATATAGTTGTTTATAGTAGTCATAAGAGTCTCTAATGATTCTTTGTATTTCTGTGGTCTCAGTTGTTATGTTACCTTTCTTGTTTCCAATTTTATTTGGGTCTTCTCTTTTTCTTCGTTATTCTAGTTAAAGGTTTGTAGATTTTGTTTATCTCTTCAAAAAAACATTTGTTTCATTGGTCTTCATTTTTTTTTAGTCTTAATTTATTTTTGCTCTCATCTTTATTATTTCTTTCTTTCTAGTAATTTTGGGTTTGGTTTGTTCTTGCTTTTCTCATTCCTTGAGGTGCATTGGTGTGTTGTTTATTTGAAGACTTTCTACTTTTTTTTGATGCAGGTGTTTATTGCTGTAAACTTCCCTCTTAGTACTGCTTTTACTGTATCCCGTGGATTTTGGTATGTTGTATTTCCATTTACATTTGTTACATGAAATTTTAAAATTTTCTTCTTAATTTCTTCATTGGCTCATTGGTTATTCAGAAGCATGTTGTTTAATTCCCATGTGTTCGTGTAGTTTCTGAACTTCCTCTTATTATTGATTTCTAATTTTGTTGTATTATGGTCAGAAAAGATACTTGATCTTGTTTCTACTTTTTTGAATTTGTTGAGATTTATTGTCTGGCTTAAAATACGTACTGTTCTGGAGAATGTTCCATGTGCTGATGAAAAGAATGTATATTCTGTAGCATTTGGGTGCAATGATCTATAAATGTCCGTTAGGCCTATTTGGGCTAGTATGTAGTTTAACTCTGATGTTTCATTGTTGATTTTCTATCTGGGTGGTCTTTCCATTATTGAGAGTGGAGTGTTAAAATTTCCTACTGTTACTGTATTGCTGTCTGTCTCTCTTTTTAGGTCTGTTAATGTTTGATTTATATACTTGGGAGCTTCAGTGTTGGGAGCATAAATATTTATAATTGCTATATCCTCTTGCAGAATTGACCCCTTTATTATTATATAGTGACTGTCTTTGTCTCTTTTTACTGTCCTTGAAGTCTAATTTATCTGATATAAGTAGAGTTATTCCTGCTCTTTTTGATTTCCAGTTATGTGGAATATCTTTTTCTATTATTTCCCTTCCAGTCTATATGTATCTTTATAGGTAAAGGGGTTTCTTATAGGCAGTGTCATTTCTTTATCCATTCAGCTATTCTGTGTCTTTTAAATAGAGAATTGAGTTCATTTACATTTAGTGTCACTATTGATATGTGCTTACTACTGCCATTTTCTTGCTTGCTTCCTGGTTGTTTTGTACTTCTCTCTTCCTTTCTTCCTGTAATCCTTTGTGGTTAAGTGGTTTTCTTTGGCCATATGTTTTAATTTGTTGCTTTTGGTTTTTGGTGTATCTGTTATAGGTTTTTGTATTGTGATTACCATGAGGCTTACAAAAAACATTTTATAGATATGACAAGTTATTTTAAACCGATGACAACTTATATTAGGTCACTGAGAAAATGGAAGCAAAGAAAAGAGTTTAAAAAAAAAACCTCTTTAACTCTATGCCTCACATTTTGACTTTTGTTGTCTCAACTTATATATTTTTATATTGTTTTTCTCTTAACAAGTTGCTGTAGCTATTATTGTTTTTTGAAATATTTTTCTCCTAGGTTTCATAACCAGAGTTATGAGTAGATTGCACATCACGAATACAGTATCGGAGTATTCTGGGGTTGTTATATTTAATTTTACCAGTGGGTTTTACACAGTCAAATGTTTTCCTTTTGCGTGTTAGTTTTTTTTTTTCTTTCAGATTGAAGAACTCCCTTTAGCATTTCTCATAGGATGGGTTTGGTGTGGTGAATTCTCTTAGTTTTTTGTTTGTCTGGGAAGGATTTTATCTCTCCTTCATATTTGAAGAACAGCTTTGTCAGATAAAGTATTCTTGGATGACAGTATTTTTCTTTCAGCACTTTGAAAACATCACCTCCCTCCCATCTGGCCTGTATGGTTTCCTTTGAGAAATCTGTTCCAGATGAATTAGAGTTTCTTCATACCTTATTTGCTTCTTTTGTCTTATTGCTTTTAGGATCCTTTCTTTGTCTTTGACATTTGATATTGATTATTATTGGCCTTGGAATAGTCTTATTTGTGTCAAATCTATTTGGTGTTCTCTGTCCTTGCTGTATCTGGATATTTATGTATTTCTCAAGTTTTAGAAAGTTTTCTGGTATTATTTCTTTGGATAAGCTTTGTCACTCTTGTTCTTGTCCAACTCCCACTTGAACACCAGTAATTTTTAGATTTGCTCTTTTAAGGCAATTTTCCACATTTTGTAGGTGATATTTGTTTCTTTCTATTCTTTTCTCCTCTGACTGTATAATTTCAAATAGTTTGTCTTTGAGCTCACTGATTCCTCTGCTTGATCCATTCTGCTGTTGGAAGTCTATAATGAATATTTCAGTTCAGCAAATGTATTTTTCAATTCCAAAGTTTCTGTTTGATTTATTATTTCCATCTGTTAATTTTTTCTATTAAATTTCTGCACAGCTTTTCTGTGTTATCTTGGAGATCACAGAGTTTCCTTAAAACTTCTATTTCGAATTCTTGGTCAGAGAGCTCACATATCACCATCTTGTTAGGGTTAGTCACTGGTTCCTTGCTTTGTCTCTTTGGGGAGGTCATGGTTCCCTGTTTGCTGTTATTTCTTGTGGACGTACATCTATGTCTTTGCATTGAAGGACTGGCTATTTCTTGCAGTCTTCTCTGTCTGTCTTGTCTTGGTTTTTATTGGGTATGTTTGCTTAGAGTTTCTTTATAATTTATCTGTTAAATTTCTTATTTTTTTTCCTACTAGGTCATTGTTTCCTTTTCAGCACTAGATGGCACCTTAGGCCCAGATATGCCTCAACTCTAGCAAAGGAGCTGAGTGCTGCCAGTCTGGTTAGGGGAGGTTCCAAGGCGGGTATCCTGACAGTGCTGGAAGGCTGACTAGGCGTTTGTGCCCAGGGGACCTGTGGAACTTAATGCCTACAGTGTGGTGCTGCTGAACAGCCACTCAGATTTGGCATCTCCTTTGGCCGAGTTATAGAGCAGAGTTACCAGGGCTGGAAATGGTAGTCCCACCTCCCCGCTTTGTCTCTGGCTGTCTTCAGGGATATTTCTTCCTTTAGCCACTCATGATGCTTACCATTGGTTGAGCCAGAGACAGGTCTCCTGCCAAGGAATCCAAGATGGTGGATAAGCTGGTTGTCCACCTTGATCTCACTTTGTTCAGTGTAGAAACAGCGAGTTGGAGGAAATTTTTCTTGTGCTTTGTGCCAGGCAGATTGGGGGAAGGCGCATCGTGGATATTGATCAGATGCTCTTACTGTCTGCTTGAAGTTTTTTCACTTCTCTGAGATCCTGTGAACTGACTCATTCTCATAGTTGAGTTCTGGGATATTGCTGGTAACAATCTTGGTGCTGTATATTTGTTTTGGTTTTCTGTGGGAAAGAGTGGAGCAAGCTTGCTTCTATGCCACTATCTTGGAGCCAGAAGGCTTCAGGATCATTTCTATTTAATAAAAACTCATGCTTATTCACACTTATATACTTTCTACTATTATTCATTTCATTTTATTCAGCAAAT
>NW_012148496.1:1974310-1975208 GCF_000956105.1 Propithecus coquereli
ATGACTCATTCAAACCTGAGCCTTTTCCTTCAGCTGATACTGACTTTTTCACCTTCGGGTACCTCTGCCCTGGTCTGTTTTAGCCATACAACTCTATAGCCATACATCAGGCCTTGAAATCACTGAGAGTTGCTCCATTTCTAAAACATTAAATTCAAATACCTCACTCTCTCACCCTAATCATAGACGCCTCCTGTTCCCTGACCCCTTTGCTCCCTTTCTGTTAATCAGCCCCCTCCTTTGTTTGGTACTTTGTCTAATCAGCTTAGTTTCTATAGCCCAACATTTGAACAACTCTTTTGCCAATGTCTGAATCAACCTGCCTTTGTTCACCCAGCAGTACTGCAGAGTCTTGCTGCAGAAAGTCATTTACTCACAAAGATTTATGCCTCTTTAAATGTGGTGCCAACTAGATACCCACTCCTATGTCTGGCTAATACCCGTTTATGCTCTAGTTCCAGCTTAGTCTCCTGCCCCCTGACGTCTTCTCTGGGCTTTCTGGTGTAGGTGTCCCTGCTGGGTGTTTGCACAGCAACCTGTCTGTCACTACCACAGCAGTGTCCGGCTGGGTAGGAGGTGTGTCTACTCTCTGTGTCCTCCGCTGGAAGCCGAGCTCTTTGAGGGAAAGGACTTCATGTCTTTCACTCATTATTGTATCCCTAATGCCTAGCTTATTTTCACGATTAAATGAAACAACCAACAATAATTCAAGGAACAAACCAAACTTGTAGATGAATATATTTTAAACATCTATAGGCTTCAAAGCATTGTGTTCAGGAGAAAGTAGTTGTAACTTTTCAAAATGCTTTCAAACTTATCATCTCAGTTTTGTGCAAAATTGTCATAGTTGGTCTGTCATATTTGACAGAAACAGAGATAAATTCTGTAAGGATCTTTC
>NW_012148496.1:1976258-1988135 GCF_000956105.1 Propithecus coquereli
CCTAGCTTCAAGGAGCAAAATATGATATCCTTATTGTTGAAACTTGAAAAAAAATACTGTAATTAGATTTTTCAAAAGGCTTATAACCTCCAAGGTAGATGGGAATGAGGGACTCAACAAACGTTTATTGAATTTATTGGACACAGAGTCACTAATTAGTGTTGCTCCACAAAACCAATGCTTAGGTGCAAATTTACATGAATTTCTTTTCTGCACAGAATCATGCCTGCTTTTTGTCATACTCGAGCTTAATCAGTCCTTTTTGCTGTGACTTCATTCATGTTAGGCACTTAATATATGTATATTGAAAGAATTATTTTGGCACTTACCAGTTTATAGTTATGGTTCAAAAACAGACCATAGCAGCTGACTTCTATGGTTCAACGTAGTACATAATGATGGGATTAACAACAGGATAATTGACAAAGAAAAAGAAGTCTTGCTCTACTTGTCCTGGAGGAGTTTTTCTGAATTGAGGGGCAAGAAATACATAAGTGAAATGACTAGAGTCTATCCAAGAACTTCAGGAAAATGTTGAGTTGACTCATTGTTAGGGTCAGCAATTTTTCGTAGTGAGTAAAGTTAGTGAGAGATCAGTGGTTTGGTTTTGGAATTATGTGTCGTATTAGCATATTGTGTGTTGTATTCAAGTGCTTTTGTAAACTATAATTGCATATCAACTTTGCGCTAAGTGTCACTGGTGTTTTAATTGAGAAATGAGGCAGAACTGAAAGTTCTATTTCAGTGTGTCCTTCTCTGTGCATAACCCCGCTTTTACCAGTGTGACTGCCTTCCAGGGAATTCACAATTTCTCATTATTTTAATATTGTGTTTTTCTTTATAGTTTGAAGTTTACATTTTAATAATTTATTACTTTTATATTTGTATTATACCCTTAGAATATAGCTAACATTTCTTTATTATTTTTCATATGATTAGAAGACACTGTATGTCTAACCATTTATATAGCTTATTATGCTACCTTTGAACAAATGGAAACCATAACATAATTTTGATATTTAAGGTTGATGAAAGAAACTTTTTTATGTAGAAAAAAGATGGGAAGCTAAAAATTTGGGGAGAAAATTAGGCTAACCATAAAGAAAGTAATGGGGGGGGGAAGAGAAGAAGGTCAGGAAGAGAAACAATAGTTTTTTGATTGATGGGAGAGGGAGAAAAAATATTAAGGTATCCAAGGACAAAGAAATGCCAATACTATTCTTAAAGTCAATATTCCACCTACATTTCAAATATTTTAAATTGAAAAATTATAGATGACAAAAGTTCATAGGTTAATATCTTAAAATTTTAGTATTCTCAATCACTTTAGAGGAAAGAGAAAGAATATATATTTCCAATATGATAATCTCAGGGCTATAGAGATTTTGAAACTAAATCCCTATTCCTATAATAGTCTTAAGGATTTATTGTTGGTTGTAAAACTATCACCTTTCAAAGAAAATTTGGAATCTGATTTTTTTTCCAGCTTCCTTGAGAAAAGAGTGATTTATTCATTAAGTATTAAAATCTGAAATAATCCTGTATGACCTTTCTGTAATCTTCCCTTGTTTTTCCTAGTCTTTCTATGATTTCATCCTTACTGGGTGACAGAGTGCTCTAGGAGTGAACACCATTTTTGCTTTTAGCTATATGTCACTAGACTTAGGTTGTCTCATATATAAATGAAAATGACTAAATTATCATAAGAACCTTCTTTGATATAGTCACTATGCCATACAAGTGTATAGTGTTTTCATTGCCAGAACGGTTGTTATTTCAAAAGAATACATAACTCAGCATTGTTTCTGTTATTTTTCCCTCTCTTTATCATAGACAGTGTTAAAAAGGATTGTTCCTGAGAAGGGGACAATTTTTTCGGTTTTTGTATAATCTTAGGTAAATGCATTGGTTGTTGATCTGTGGCCCCAGTGAAAGGGAATTTAAACAAAAAATTCACCGTGTTAAAATGGAGATACATAGCCTCCTATGAAACATTGCTGGTTTGGAATAATAGTTATTCCAAACATTCATTTGCATTTTAAACTAATAAATTTACATACTCTGCTCATGTCTGAATCCATGAGATTATAACTAAATGGTTCTATCAGATTTGAATTTCTTTTTTTCAGTTAAGGAAAAGGTTAAGGAGGAAAAATTCAAGGTAAATAATAGGGGAGAGACTAAACCTTAGAGTTACTTGTTGGATATTGTGATGTCTGTTGGTCCTCAGAGTTTGAAAATGGGCTCATAAAAGTTTACAAAGATGGAGCAAGTAGGAAATTCTTCCAAGGTAATATTTTCAATGTAGCACCATTTATAAAGAGGAGGCTGCTCTTTTACTTTTCTCTAGTCCCAGTTCATAAGTTTATTATGAAAGAATGTTCATAAGAAGGGTAAGGAGATTGTTCAGTTACATGCATTTTATGTAGATATATTGATGGTTGGTCTCTGACCTAATGGCTTCCTAGCCTCTTTTTTAAAAAATCAGCACATCACAATGATGGTCCAGTCATTTGTGTTCTCTGAAACTTTGCCAGTCAGAAATACCAATTGCATGTGTACTTTGCCTGTCAGGAATACCAATTGCACGTGTTCTTCATTTTAACTTACAAATCAATAAACCGTGTCTGCACAAATCTGAACCTTTGGGGAATGCATCTGAATATGCTCTCTGCTATTCAAGCAAGTGTGTCACAGGAAGGAGGGAGGTCAAGAGAAAAGAGAAAAACAGACACAAGCAAACAATTGAGCATATAGGAATGGAAAGTGTTGTATTTTTTTAACATAAATGATACAAGTCACCTAATTTAAAGTGTATTCAGGATAAGTATAAATTTTTCTTTTTAAGAGAGAGGGTCTCACTCTTTTGCCCAGGCTGGAGTGCAGTGGCATGATCATAGCTCACTACAGCCTCCAACTCCTGGGCTCAAGTGATCTTCCTGTCTCAGCCTCTTGAATTGTTAGGACTACAGGAGTGCGCCACTACATCAGCTAATTTAAATTTCATTTTATTTTATTTTTTGGTAAAGATGGAGTCTTGCTATGTTGTCTAAGCTGGTCTCAAACTCCTGGGCTGAAGCAATCTCCCCACCTTGGCCTCTGAAAGTGCTAGGATTATAGGTGTGAGCCACCTCACCTGGCCTGGATAAGTATAAATTATTAAGAGAGTCATTAGTAAGGACTTTTAAGAAATATGTTAGTAATTTTGCATATTAAAAGGATTTTATTTCATGCAAAGTTTCAGTTACATTACATGTAGCATATTGATAATTGGGTAAAAGCACAAATAAATACAGTTTAAAATCAAGGCAAAACTAATGATGAAGTGGTAGTTTGTTTCTATAATACTAATAAAAACTGAATATTTGTATCATTAAAAGCTAAATTTGGTTATGAAAATAAATGTTTATCATACAGAGGTAGGCAGAACAAATATATCAAAAAGAAAAAGAGAAGAGACAAGTACTAACAAGTAAACAGTTAACTATATGAATTATAGGTTCATAACATAAACTATCTTACCTGAACCTCCTTGTTCAGGATATTTAACACATTGACTGCCACACTAGAAAAAAATTTTCTTTCCTTGGGGCCACAGTGTTTTATTACGAAAATAGAATAAAAACTTCAAAACAAAATGATCCTTTCTAATTTAATGAAAAATTTGTCATTTTTTATTGTTTTCTGTGTGTGAGTTATATGCAACTTGAAAAATAATTCGCTTGGCTCCCAAGGTGAAGAGACGTGTGAGTTGCATATGTTTCGAGAGGCCCCGGGCTCAAAACTAGCATGAGTTAAATACAACTCACATGGCAGTTGATGTGTTAAGCAACTGTAAGAAGGTCAATATGGCTAAAAACAGTGAGCATGTGTGAGGCTGGAACAAGATGAAACTGGAGAGTTATCAGGGGCCAGAAAATAATAGAGTTTTGTAGGTGATGGCCAAGAGTCCAGATTTAATTCTAAGGGCAGTTGGAAGGGTTTTAAATAGGAGAATGATATTATATAATTTATAGTTTTTAAGCAATCAGTCTGCTGTGTACAGGATGGTCAAACATTATAAAAGTGAATGAGGAAAGGCCAATTAGAAAGACAGTGCTTGAACTGGGAGGTAGAAATGAAGGTGGAAAGAAATGGTTTGGTTAGAGAGAGATTTTGGAGGTATAATCATGTGTGTGTGCATGTGTACATACGCATCTTTGGAAGGGTGACCTTTGGTGGAGAAGGACCACTGCCTTTATTCCCTCTTTTCTATAAAAAATTCATTGAAATAACACAATCTATGTCACCAAGATGGTTGATCACAGTCTAGTATGTATAAGGTCTGTTCTAAGACTGGGCATAGAAAGGTACTTATGATCTTGTACATATATTTTATACTAGCTAAATAAATAATGTCAGTATATTGAGTAGTATTGAAGCAATAAGCATGAGTTTCTGAAGGAGTATACGTTTAAGGCACTTAACCCACACTTAAGAAAATGTTGGTGTGTGTATTCGCCTGGTCAGGATACTTCAACAGAATACCATAGACTGGGGGCAGGGCTTATAACAACAGTTTACAGTGCTGGAGGCTAAGAAATGCAAACTCAAGGTGCCAGCAGATGCAGTGTCTGGTGAGGGCTACTTCCTGGTTCACAGATGGTCGCCATGTCACTGTGTTCCCACATGGTGGAAGGGGTGAGGGAGCTCTCTAGGGCCTCTTTTATAAGAGCACGAATCCCACTCATGAGGGTTCCATCCTTATGACCTAATTGCCTCCCTGAGGCCTCACCTCCTGATACCATCATATTGGGGATTAGGTGTCAACCTATGAATTTTAGGGTACATAAACATTTAGTCTATAGCAATAGGTTTCAGCAGAAATAATATTTGAGTTTTAAAGAATAAAAGGATTTTTTTCCAGATTGTTTTCCCATTGAGTTAGAGGGTGGGGGTCTACTGCGCAGACAACAGCAAGTATATGCCAGGAAGAAAGCAGAGCATGTAAATGAGAACTTGACCTGTTCAATAAATTTCAAATAATTCAACAGAATGAGTGTAGGAAAGGAGTAATAAAATGGACCAGACCCTCAAGACTGCATATATCAATTTTGAATTTTATCCATTGCTTTCACGCAGTGTCACTGACCTTTTTCCTGTCCCTCAAGTACTTTAAGCTCATTTCACTTTCAGAGTCCATGTTTGTGGTTCAGCTTGCCTGTTAAATCCTTCCTCCCAAATGCCTCCTGCCTTCTCCTCAAGTCTGAATCCTGACCTGATCACCTTCTCTTAAAGAAAGCACCCCCCATCCGTCCCCCCCAGTCATTCTCTAATCCCTTACCTTTTTCTAAAGGGCTCTTTATGATACTTTCATCTGATATCATTACATTTATCCACTTTTGTGTTTGTCTCCCCCGCTAAAATACAAGCTTAGTGAGGCAGAGACACGATCAGTCTGGCTGCATCCCCAGTGCCTAGGCCCGTACCTGCACGTGAGTGATCTGCAGACATTAGTTGAATAAATGAATGAACCCACAGAACAAAGAAGGACAATTAGATTATTTTAGAGTGCCCTGAACCATTTTTATTTTTACTGTCACCCCTTAGATATCCTTTACAAGTGGATTGTTAAAGGCTTATCTTGGTTGAGAGAAACAAGCTTGGTCGCTTTGATGGAATGGGTGTTTATGCTCGGAGGGTAAAAAACAGCCCAGAGAGTCATCTCAGTGGTCACTCTGGATCTCAGTGCTTTCCAAAGGGAAGAGCACAGCAGGCTTTACGGGAATCTTTGCAGACTAACAGTTTTGAAAGCTAGTGATCCCAGTCATCTCTTCTCAGAAATCAGAAATTATTCTTCTCTGCTGACTTTTGCATCTGTCTCCTGCTTTCATGTCCTGTAGGAGCAAATTCGATTGTCGTGTTTGTCATTATTCAATAAAGACTGCTCCTTTGGACGGGCTCCCATCGCCTCCTCCTCAGCCGCTGGTGTCTGTCTCGCATGTTCAAACGATTTATCCCAATCTGTGGCTTACTCGCCATCTCTGAATCACTTGGGTGTGGTCAGAAGAGCAGAATGATGTTTAAGTGATTATAACTTTGTGTAGAAAGAACTACATGTGGCCACTTGCCCACACTTCCACAGAGCTGCATGTAGACTTGTCAGACACTGAGAGTTCCATAGATTTTTCAGTATCATGATTTTTTGTTTAAGTGGAAGGTTTTTGAGGTTCTGTTTTTAGACTGTACCAGTGGGAGTTACTACCTTCCTCCTAAAATTCACCGAATCTTGGGGAGTTCTCAATCATTTACCACTTGAAGGAGAGTTTTCCCTCCCTCTTCTCAGCTTCACAAGATAACATTGACCATCCAGCAGGGATTCAGATTGTCCTGAAACACACATCAGTCATGTCAGGAGGCCCCTTCTCTGCCACAGTTTCATTCCCTGTAGGTTGCAGCAAATGACTAATCTGCAGTAGGGAAGACTGAACACAATATCTGTAAATTGTGTTTTAGTTCCATTTTTGCTTTTAACTTGCCATTTGACTTTAGTCAATTTATTTACCATTTTGGTTATTAGGGTTTTTTTCTTTGTTTTTTTTGTTTTTGTTTTTGTTTTTGTTTTGAGACAGGGTCTTGCTCTTATTGCCCAGGCTAGAGTAGAGTGCAGTGGCATCATCATAGCTTATTAGAACCTCAAACTCCTGGGTTCAAGTGATCCTCCTGCCTCAGCCTCTCAAGTAGCTAGGACTATAGGTGCACGAGCCACCACACCCAGCTTTTATATATGTGTGTATATGTATGTATTTTTTTGGTAGAGATGGGGTCTCTCTTGTTCAGGCTGATCTCGAACTCCTGGCCTCAAGTGATCCCCCTGCCTTGGCCTCCCAAAATGCTAGGATTACAGGTGTGAGATACCATAGCCAGCCTCTTAATTTTTTTAATATGGAAAATAAGGTGGTTAGACTGGGTGATAATACTCTTACTTTAAAATTATGTGCTTGTTGTCTTTTTATGTCTTTGAAGAAGATGATGAGATAGCTCAGGGCTGTGTTCTTCAAACTGGACTCCTCACATCCCTAGGAATGGTCGTTTGGTAGGGGTCTGCCAAATACCTGGCATTTGGTTCTCCTAGACCTTTGATTTTATTTAAAGATTTTAGAAAACATTTGTGTCAGGTCTGGCTTGTTGGTGGACTGTTGTTCTTTGGCTCCTTGCTTGGAAGAATCACAAGCAGGCCAGTGCCATGGAGTGATCGTGGACAGGAAGAAATTCCACACAAACAGCTTTTATTACAGAAAAGAAGCAGCTATACAAAGCCAAAATACATTCCACAGAGAGGAACTGGCCAGTGGAGAAAGATGTTAAGGATGCCCAGGTGGTCTCCTTTTATTGGACTGGTCCGGGGGCGGGCTTACAGGAGGTGTGGGATGTTACCAGATGATTGAGCTATGTGATTGTCAGGTGTTCTGCGTTTTCCTGCAGTACCTTCTCCTGATTGGTTCCCCCTGCTTCTCCACCACTAGGAACTTCACTCCTGGCCTGTATCTGTCACCTGCAGATTTGGTCCCTGCCTAACAATTTTTTTTCACTAAAATGTACATATACAATAGAACAGAATGTTAAATTTGCATGGATTTTAAAGTAACACATAAAATTTTATAGTTCTTTTATATTTGGTAGCCTAGAATGTCTTTTTTAATAAAGAAAAAAACTTCCGAAATACATTATTAAATCTTTCACCCTTGATTCACTATTCACTAATACTCCAGTAGGCAGTGCCAAAGAGTGACTAGTCAGTGCTTATAAAGTTGGAGGAAGGCATCTCTGCCTGATCCTTGTTTTTATATGAGCAGTGACAGTGCTATTTCCTTCATTTGACTCATCATTGTTTGTAAAAATAATGTAGGCTTCTCTGGGCGAAAAAAATTTAAAATTATTGATGGGGAGTGTTCCCTTTGTGAACAATTAGTTCTTTAGACCAGTTTGTTTTCCAGCAATTTGTCTGCTTCTGTTGTAGCAGATGGTTTCCATTCTGAGGCTCCTTTTACTCCTCTGTGAAGACCAAGAGGTGAATGAGCGAGCAGTGCTTTCTTGGAAAGAGCCCTGTGAGGTGTGATGGGCAGGGGAGCCACTCAGCCTGGTCATCAGGACCTGATGCTTAGATTGCAGACGCGTACCAGCAAGGGCCCAGACATTAATTTAGAGGGCTTAGTTGGTAATATGCCAGACAGTATTTATTTCACTGTAATTTTCTCAAAAGCAAGCTTGATAGTGGCAGATGTTGGTTGTGGTACTTTGTACGTATATCCACGAGAATGTGATTCCCAAACCTGCTAGAGTTTGGAAACCAGACCTAGGAAATTTGTAGAAAAAATAAAATATATATTTCAGGATCGTACTTAAGACTTATTAAAACATTTCCTAAATTTTTATGGTAGGAATACACACACACACACACACACACACACACACACACGTACACAATTCTCACTGGAAGAGAGCCCATGCCCAATTGTTTTGTTGTCTTTGAGCTCACCTGTCTCTTTATTCAGTGGACTGACTACAGGCTGTCTGAGGGTAGGGAACTCGCCCTTGCTCCATTCTGAGCCTGCCATGCCCAGTATTTATGGAGTGCTGAAGACACGTTAAATGAATGAATGAATATATTATGCTTGTGATCAGTTTGCCAGGATAAACCATCTACATCCTCTGACATCTTGTAAAACTAATTATTTTTCAATGTGGCTGTGTTTAGATTTTAAATTAGGCCTCAGAGGTGAAAGGCCAGCATATTACTGACAGCCCATTTATCTACCAGGCAGCACTGTTCTAAGTTATTGCCCCAGGGAAACCATTGCATTAGGGCAGTGATACCAACCTCACGAATAGATACTAATCTATATTGTGGCAATCACTCTCTTTGCCCTGCTTAGAAGACACAGTGGTTGACACTGGTATAATTAGCTGTTAAGTTCATTGAGGGCTTATGTGAAAATTATCAGTGACATAGCTTATATCTGGCAAATTTTCTAATAGATTTCTACCTAGAATTAACTTTTTAGAAAAGCACATTTAAAAAGAATTTCTTGGCACATGTCACTCTTAGTGGCATGCATTTCCGATTTGAAAGGACATCTTGTTTCAGGTCCCCCTTTTAAAAATACTTGTGTATTAGCTTGGGAAACTCTAGTGTTCCACATACTTACATGTGGCTTTAGTTTTATTTAACCAGAACCTCGTAACTACCCCTAGAGTATAACCATTATTTTAATATTGCCAATTCTTCTTTGTGTTAATTCCTCATATACAAGGACAACTAGAGGATCTTTTCTGATTTAAGACCAAGTATCTTTAACTTTTTTTACAAAAATTAAAGGGCAAAATTGTCAACAAGTTATCTAATAAGGATATAGTTAGCTGTACGACAAAGCATTTGTACTAGGGAATAAAACAAGCTAAAATAACTAAACATTTTACAGGAGATCTAATTTTGGCTTAGCTGTTTTCATCATATTCCCTTAGATAAATATAAAGATAATTATATAGTTGTGGGAATTTCCAAGATTGCCCAAATATATATGTTGAAATTACATGTGATTATTTTGCATTCAGTGTGCAAAGGTAGTTGTAGTATAACTATTCAGATTTTGGTGAGGAACACTGTAGTTGTATCAACATACCATTGAAAATGCAGTTCCAGAGTACAAGGAAACTACACAACTATTAAGTCTCTGTTTTCCCAAGAAGAAAGAAGTAGCTTTCTGGGATGAGTTGTGAATTTATAATGTAATGAAATGTATAGTTTTGGTCTTTTTTAAAGGATAACCATTGGCTATTTATTTCCACTTTATCAGTGTTAATGAAGAAACCTACAGTTCTACTTTTATAGTTCGTGATGTTTTGTATCTCAGAATTGCTTGAAATATGGATAGCCAAGGGAAAGTATGAATGGGGTTTTTTTTAAAAGAACCTAAGGATTTTGAACATGAACAAATTCTGGAAAGCTAATCTATAAAACGGAGATTTGCTGCTTTCAGCATAATTCCAGCTGGAAGGAGGTAGGTTAATGGAGAAAAGTTACACAGAGGGAGATTTTTGAGTAAGTTTCAGGAAGACCTTTTTAATAAGCTGTATGTAACAATGACTCAGTTGTCATGGGACACGTGACTGTTCTGTCTTGGACATTTTTAAACAGAGGTTAAAACCCGTCAACCATATTTTATAAGGGAAGAGGAAAACCTACATTGAATTAAAACTAAATGGCTATTCGAAATATGAACATCAGTAAATCTGATTTATTCTCCGTTCTCAGTCTCGTTTGTGAAGTGCGATACCTGCTGCGGCAGTAGATTGTGTTAAGAATTATATTGACGGTTGCGTGCTGACATGAAGTTTAGCCCATTCTCTTATTTTAATTGCATTTTCAATCTATCAGTTAATGTTGTTATGTTTTCCTTCTTAGCCATGTTATTGTGCCTTTTTTTGTAAAAGGAGGGAATGTAAAGGGGCTTTTTGTCAAGAAACCATCCATCCCACCAGTATCATAGAACACCCACTATATGCTAGCATCAGAAGCAAGGGGCAAAGGGTCAAAATTTATCATGTTGTGCTACCGTTGCTTCGTTTCTTTTATCTCTTGATCTCTGTAGCCCTGTAGCCCTGACAACAGATCGTGCTGAAATCAGAAATAAATAGCCAAAGATCACCCTAACAAATGACCAGAAAAATAAATAAATTCCCTTATATCATAGACCCAACTCATTCCACAAAAAAAAGCATATGAGTCAAATAAACACTGTACTTTGCAAGTTGAGTATGGCTGAATTGAGGCTAGTTATAATGTTCTATTGGCTGTTACCTGGGTGCAACCATAATTCTTGACAAGGGTTACACATTTTTGCTTTAGGAACAAGGTCAGCAACATACCTATGCTAGTGTGCTACTGGATGAACTTCATAACCAAGAAGCTCATAACCAAGAAGAAAGTAATAGCAGAAAAGATAGAATAAATGAAAAAATAGGGAATAAGTAGGACTATAAAAGCCAAGTCCATCATTCCTACTTCGTAGCATAGCTAGGTTTTATTTCTTGACTGTAGCATATTAATATATGTACCCTTTTTAACTTTAAATGTTATAATTTTCCTAGGCTGTGTGTTATGGACATTCCAGTCCATCTTTACAAAAAGATATATGAGGCAGCATTGCCCCGTGCTTAACATCTTACAGCCTCTTATGTAGCCTGGATATTTCTGTATTTTAATACCTAATATCTATTTGGGTGGTGAAGTATCATCAAAGTTAATTTTTTTCCCTAAACACTCTATGGATTTTCAGTCATTTCTTCTTGAGAATGACTAACTTGGGCATGTGGACAATAGAAGAACTGCTGTTTCCATCGTTTGTCATGCGGCACTGCTCCCTTTCACGTCTGTGGCTCTTGGCGGGAGACAACTACAGAGAAGGCCAGGGCTCACCACTGTCCCCAGTATTTGAGGCCACATCAGCTATTTCAGGTTTAAAAACTCCTTTTTCTTGCCTTTAGCCTCTATTTAAAAACTGTCACAGAAACAAAATACCCGGGGAGTTTGCCAAATGAGATGCTTTCCTTGCCCTAGAAATGCTCAATGAAATGGAGGCTACCTGCACTTCTGACCCCAGTTATGGAATAAGTATCATGCAAACTCGACTCCATTTTAGAAATTCGACTTTATACTGCATCCTCGTCCACATATTGAACTTCTAAATCAGCCATTGTGTGCAGGGGATATTTAGGTTTCATTTTAACACATTGACTGCCACACTACAAAAAAATTTTTTCCCTCTGGGGCCACATTTTTTATTATGAAAATAGAATAAAAACTTCCAAAACAAAACGATCCTTTCTAATTTAATG
>NW_012148496.1:1988640-1993415 GCF_000956105.1 Propithecus coquereli
TTAAAAAAATTAATTAAAAAAAAATTTCACCAAGAACAGTTCTCATGGAATGTTGTTTTTGGGAAAGACAATGAAGTCTGCTGTTTGCGTGAGGCCGCCACCTTATAACATCTGGTAGGGAAATGCTGTGTGAATGTGAGATTAAAGTCATCCCTCCAGGGTTCTGTGGCACAAGAACTGAGGCAAAGGGGAGATGTAGCAACTCCTAACATGTCTCAGCAGCCACGCCAGCTAAATTGGGGTGAAGGGCGCAGTGTTTTTCAGCCCTCTGCCTTCTGATTGACTATATTGATAAGAAAGTGTTGACTAAAACTTTTCAATTCTGTTTAAATTGTAGCCACACTCGTTTAACCCCCTCTGAGGTGGCTGTTGAAAAGGATTTTGATGACTTTGTTAAACTGATTGCTGGAGCATTTCATGGAGCTATTGAGATCTTTTCTCAGTAACTTGGACACCCAGAACACAATGACAATCATTCATCCTTCTTTATATGTTTACTCTAGCGTTTTCAGCCAGTTACAGCTTCACCATGGTTAATCATTAGAACAAAAAGTCCTGAAGTGTAATAAGCAATGGCTTACGTCCCTAAATGTGCAACAAATATCATGTTTATGAGTTCTCTCTCTCTTAGGAAGGAGCAGTTTCACCTCTAAATGAAAAAGTGACTGTGAGCTTGTCCAGTGTGACCAATATTGGTGCAATTAGGCCCGTGCACAATTGAAGCTGCTGCTCTCAAAAATGAAATATTGAACTGGGGTCTTCGTTGCAAATTCAAAGAGATACAAAGAGAAGGGATGGATCTGTATTTCAAATATTGTTGATGCTATTGGCTTAGACATGTTCCCTTTATTGGGTCTGTTTTGCAAGCCTAAATTTGAGCCTGAAGAGTTTCTCCATATAAATGTCTTAAGTATTGCGGTGGCACATCCATCACCTTTTGCTTTTGAATTACAAAGGTAACCTTAAGATATGAGCCTTATACTGGGCGATGTGATACATACACAGAAAGGGTGAGCCTCCTCAGTGATGAAATCAGCCAGTGCCCAAGAGGAAAGTAATAGGCAGAAAGGATAGAGTTGATGAAAAAATTGATTCTTTTCCATTAAACTGTACGCGATGTGTTTTTTATGAAGCAGGCATCAGCTGAAAGAGAAATATTTTTTCAACTGAAAAGAGATTGATGGTGAGGGAGAGGATAAGTATGTAGGGGATCAGCGGATAAGTATGTGTCTTATTCTGTTACCATCTCATGCAATGAGAAAGTTGAAAAGCATTCCATTGTGCTGACTCCAAATATTTCCTTGGATTTGGTGGTATTAAAACTTTTAAATAATGGCTCTTCTTTTTTAAAGTACACCTAGACTTCACACATCATTATTTTCTCAATTCTAAAATGCGTATTGCTTGTTTTCAGGTTTACCAAAGATGCAGGTCATTAGGAAGTATTCTGGAACACCACCCCCAGCACTCCATGAAGGACCACCATTGCACATTCAGGCAGGGGACACGGTTGAACTTCTAAGAGGAGACGCACACAGCCTGTTTTGGCAGGTACTATATAAATTACAATTTGTCAGATTTAATGGATGATTTATTCCTGCTTAAAGAATAAAGCTCTTATCTTTAGAAACTGCATGCTTTCAGCTTCAGAAATTGTACATCATGTGAGAGAAACATTATTTTTTATTAAGCTTCCCAATATTTACCAATGCCAAAGTGGCAGTGAGCATTAAAATACTAGAGAAAAATATTATCAGTGCTATGGGTCATAATTATCATTTTTATTAAAAAATTCATACTCTATCAGAGCATTTTTCCAAAACGAGGACCTGTGGGTATGATCTAATTTGCATGGCTTTAATATATTAACAGTTCACGTCGGGGGAACTACCTAATTAGCTTGCCGGCGGCCATTTTTGACCATATTTGATTTTTGCCTGCCCACAGTAATGCCTGGGGTATTACTGGGTCTCTGGGCATTCTTCTTCGAATATATGAAATGTGAAGAATAAGTGAGCGTGTCGGTGTTCGCTGGTGATGAAATCTCTCTTGGCCAGTAAGCCTATATTATTTGGTTCACGTATTTTGTTAACTGAGGTAAGTATGGTAAATATGGTATAATGTTAAGATTTGATAAAGTTGGATGGTAGAACTCTGCTGTTCATTAAATTATTCTTTGTTTTATGTGTAAGTTAGAAATATTTCCCAAGAAAGCTGAAGAAAGAATTTGTTAAAAACCTATTGTGCACTGAGGGAGGAGAGAGGGAGGATCAACAGAAAGATTAGCACGTGAGCGAAATTTTGTTGCAGGTAAAGAAAGAGAAAGCAGAGAGGACAACTGGGTAATAATCCATTCTGCATATGTGGAAGTGATAGCTGTTTTATTTGCTTAAAACTATTTTATTTTCTGCCATCTTGTTACATAAGAATGCCCCTAGATTGAACGTTTATCTCCAACTGCCATTTCACTTGCTGTAGGCAATTACTTTTCTAAAGCTCTACCATTCTTCTGAGTATCCTGTTCCTCTCAGACCTCATCCTTTCCAGAAAAGGAAGAGAGAGAATAACAACCTTGAATTCTATTAACTCTTCAGCCCACTCCCGCATCTCTCAACCTAACCACAAAACATACCTGTATTTGTAGCCATAACGTGCCTCTTAGTCAAGACTTACCTTTCTTCTTGGATTTCCCATCCCATATTTCATCAGCTGGCTCTTGCCCTCTAAATTTTCAACTTTATTCTCTCCACCATGTCTTTTTCTGTAGCATATAAAGATGCTCAAACACATATAACAACCTTTCGTCTGGTTATGTCAGGCTCCCTTCCACTCTCTCACCCCCTTCCTCTCGCACGCCCGAGGATGAGCTTGTTGGGGGAATAGTCTGTGCTCACGTTCTACCCCTCTGTGTTCTCTTCACAATCCAGTCTCCTGCAGAAACTATTCCTACTTGGATCACTGGTGCCACTTTTTGTAAAAATGGCTTGGAGATATACGATATATTTTAAGAGTACAATTTGATAAGTTTTAACAAATACATATACAAGTGCGACCATCACTGTAATCAAGATAATAAACAAATCCATCAGGCCTCAAAGGTTTTGTGCCCCTTGGACTCCCTCCTTTATGCCCCTACCTGTTGCCTTGCTGTCCCCCACGCCAACCCTCAGGCAACCAGTGTTCTGCTTTCAGACTATTGGTAAGTTTGCATGGTTTAGAATTTTATATTGTGTATCATATTTTTTTATGGCTTCTTTCATGCGACATAGTTATCTTCAGATTCAACCATGTTTCTGTATGTAACAATAGTTCTTTTTATTGCTGATTATTATTCCATGTGTGGATATAGCACAATTTGTTTATCCGTTAGCCTGTTGATGGACATTTAGGTTGTTACTAGTTTTTGGCTATTGCAAATAATGCTTCTATGAACATTCACATATACTTCTTTGTATGGACACAATGCTTTCATTTTTCTTAGGTAAATACCATGAGGGGAATGGGTCAATCATATGTAAATGTATGTTAAAGTTTTTGAGAAATTACCAGGCTGCTTTTCAAAGTGACTGTACTTGTTTACATTTCCATAAGTTGTATATGAGACTTCCAAGGTGCTTCGTATCCTTGCCAACATTTGGTATGGTCACTCTTTAATTTTATTTATTCTATCAGATAGGCAGTGGTATGTCATTGTAGTTTTGATTTTCATTTCCCTAATGACTAATAATGTTGAGCATCTTTTAATGTGTTTATTTACCATCCATATACCTTCACTGGTGAAGTGCTTATTCAAATATTTTGTCAAATGTTTTGACAAGTCGTGTGTTTTCTTATTTAATTTTGAGAATTCCTTATATATTTTGGGTACAAATCCTTTATAAAATATATTATTTCCATATATATTTCCCCCTAATCTGTGACTTGTATTTTTTATTTTCTTAGTAATATTATACAGAGAACAGAAATTTTACTTTTGATGTAGTCCAGTTTGTTAATTTGTTCTTTTATGGATCATGCTATGGATGTAAGTTATCTAGGAAATCTTTGTCTATCTCAAAGTTACATTCTCTTTTGTTTTCTTCTAGAAGTTTTATAGTTTTATATTTTACATTTAGGTTTATGATTCATTGTGAGTTATTTTTGTATATGGTACTAATGGTGGGAGGTTTTCTGTATATGGATACCTAGGTGTTCCAGCAGCATTTGTTGAAAAGGCAATTATTTCTTCACTGGATTCTCTTTGCACTTTTGTAGAAAATTAGTTGTCCATATATTTGTTAAGTCTGTTTCTGGATTCTCTATTTCATTACATTGATCTCTTTCTCCATCTTTATACTGATACAGTTTTGTCCTGACTATTGCAGCTAATAAAGAGTGTTGAAGTCAGACAGTGTTACGCCTCCGAATTTGTTCTTTTCTTTTTTTCAAAGATATTTTGGCTATTCTTGGTCCTTTGCATTTCATTTGAATTTTAGAATCATCGTGTCAATGTTACCGATAAAAGCCTTCTGAGGTTTTGTTTGGGATTTCATTGAATTATAGATCAGTGTGGGAAAACTGACGTCCTAACGATGTTGAGTCTTCTGATCATTGAACATGCTATCCTTTCCAATTGTGTAGGTCTTTAATTTCTCAGCTATGTTTTATAGTTGTCAAAGTTAAGGTCCTACATATCTTTTTTTATATTCATCTGTACTTATATTTCATTTTGATGCTATTATAAATGATAGTTTTAAAATTTCAATTTCTACTGTTCATTGCTGGTATATAGAAAT
>NW_012148496.1:1995160-2036954 GCF_000956105.1 Propithecus coquereli
GTATATTCTGCTTTTTGGAGTTGGGATATTCTACAAATTTCAATTACATCATGAGTGATGACATGACCATCCAATTCATTTGCCTTCCTACATTCAAGTCTGAAATGTTTCTGTATTCTATTTCTTCGTATCACTTGCCCTGCTGTACATATTTTAGTCATCAAATCCTCCTCATTTTGTCTCCTAAATGTTCTCAGTGCATTTCTTCCTCTCCATCTCCACTGTAGAGTTTCTACTCTTATCAATTTTGTTGCATGACATTCGAGATTACCTTCTCACTGGTCCCCTCACCTCCAGAATTTGTCTACCACAGCCATCCTTCATGCCACTGCAAAATCAGATGCATTTTCATAATCCCTTGGTAAAGTCTTTCAGTCTTCCTTCTTGCCATACAAAATTCACATTTCTAGCCCGGGTGGAGGCATTTGGGAACTAGGGGGTCTATGTCGCAGTCCCTGCCTGTTTCTGGATCTCTACCAGATCTCACCATTCTCCCAGTTGCTGTGTGTTCATCATTACCGTGCACCAGTACCTACCACTCTATGGCATTTCACTTGGAGCTGCCTCCATGAAATCTTTGCTGTCTGTGATCCTCTTACTCCTACCCCTGGTCCCAGGGAGAAGTAGACAGAATTACCTCTTATTTATTCTTTTCTTGTAATGAGAATGACAGCAATAGCACCAACAACTAATGTTCACTATATATTTTTATGTACAAGGTAGAGGTCTAAGCATACTTTACCTATATTAACACATGTAATACTACTAAAAATTCTATGAAATTCGTTACTGTTATTATCCTTATTTGATAGATGAGAGAACTGAGGCACTGTGAGGTTGAGTAGCCTGCCCAAAGTCACATAGCTAGCAACTTGGCAGAGCTGGGATTCAAACCTAGGAATTCTTGCTAAGTTACAAGTCCAAGTTTGTAACTACTACACTCTATCTCCTCTCTTATAGTCGTGTTATTTATGATGAAGCTCATGCTGCCTTTTAAACCTTATGCTTCTTAAGGACAGGGGAGTGTGGCTTATGTGCCATATAAGAAGGTAGCTGCCTTTATGCTAATTAAAGAAACTGGTTTCATGGGTTCCTTTCACTATCATCAAATTTGTGACAATATATAAGTTTTGTATTATTTATTATTTCTCATAATGCTATGGGTTGATAAGGTGGTTCTTCTGCCTCATTTGGTATAGGCTGGGGTGCTGGGGCAGCTGTAAGGTCCAGAAGTCCCTCCTCCACAGAGTTGGCAGTTGGTGTTAGCCACTGTCTAGGTAGGAACTCAGTGGAGGCTGCCTGCCATGTTGACCTCTTCAGTGGCTCCTTAGTCTTCCTCACAGCATGGTGGTCTCAGGGTAGTTAGACTGCTTTAATGGTACCTGGCTCCCAACAGTGTAAAATCAGAAGTTGCCAGACCTTGTGCCTGAACTGGCACAGAATTACTTTTGCTGCTCTCTGTTGGTTAATACAGGACTTGGGCACGCCCAGATACAAGAGGAGGGAGCTGTACCAATTGAATACCCGGAGGTGTGGTTCACCGGAGGCCACTAAAATAACAGTGTACCACAGACAGAAAACATTTCAAAGCTGTCTGAGCAGTTCTAAGAATAAACTGATTTTGTGAGCCATTCCCAAGGGTACTGAAAGCCAATCAGTTTCTCATAGTGGAGAAAGGAATAGGGAATGGCCAAGCCAAGCACAAAATGTTGAAGACGCTGGTGCATGTAAGTGGCTCCCAAACTATGGTATGTTTGAGATCACTCTGAAGATTGTGGGGGTAGCCCAGTAGGAATCCTAGAAACGTGCACAGTGCGTACAAGGAGACATTTAGCTTTTCAAAGATAATCCTGATTCATAGTTTTCTCAGTTCTCTGTTTCTTTCCAGTCTTTTTGTTTCTTTGTTTTTTACTGAGACTTCAGATTTATAAAACCTAATTGAGTAGTATCTTTTTAAAAAATTTTCTTCACTATTTTTTCCTATCACATTAGGTTTAGATGGTGCTTTCAATTTTTTTCATAATGTTTTCCAGATTCATTATTTCATTTATTCCTAACAGTACACAGTGTTGAAAGTAGGACGATAATTCAGATGCTATGATAACCAGCCTTTTACTCTTTTTTACTAACTTATGCTGCCTCCTATTCTTTCTAGACAAAAAGGAAAACATTATTAGTTGTCATTTCTTCTCAGCAGCCTGTAAACGTAAGGATTTTTTGGTATGGTATTAGAATGGCTTTGGATACGCTCAGGAGAATTGTAGCAGAAATGAGAAACGTGTGTGTATGTCTGTTGCGGGGGGAGTACATAATGGTTAGGAACAAGTTAGGCCACTGTTTAGAGCAGAGAAAAACAATTAGCACATTTATTTGAGATCAGCAAGTATGTATTGACTGCCACCTCTGTATTCACTACTCAGACACTGCTCACACTTCAGTTATCAACCCTTGTCTTTGGAAGAGCTATTATTGCTTGCTGTGAACTGTTACTTGCTTTCACTTTCACGTATGGAAGGTACATGTAGGAAATTGCGCTGAATCTACACTTACTTAATGGGATGATCTAGAATGACATGTTTTGAAAAATTCTGAACAAAAAGCTTTCCTCCTTGTTGGGTGTAAATGTGTGAATCATACACTGGTTGATCCTTTGAAGCGGTATGTGTCTTTAGGCGTGTCTACAGTGGCTCCGTGTATGTTAATTTGCCAATTTTCGTGTTCAAAGAAGACATGGACTTTATGGTTTGCATCCTAAAAGATGTGACTCATCCACTGGGTTTTTGTTTAATTGCTTTTGTTTGCTATAGTTTCTAAGCACCTCTTGTTGGTCCTTATCCAGTCTCTTTTGGGACATAATTAGCATGAAAGAAGCAAGTTAAGTGTTTTTCTTTCGTGTGCTAGAATTTGGCAAATCATAGCTTATTTTGCTGAGTGTTATTTACTGACTCTGCCATCTACTAGCACTGTGACCTTGAACAGATTACTTACTCTGTAGGCCTAAGTTTTATTACCTGTGAAGTGGAAGTAATAATAATCACCGTGTACAGAATAAAATAATATACAAAGGAGTTCTAGTACAGTGCTCATTAAACAATAGCTCTTATTCATCCATCCATCATTCACGTACTTATAAAGTGCCTGTTGTGTGTCTGACTCTGTGTTTCATCCTGGGAGAACCAGAAACAAGGTAACCAGTTTATACCCTTGTGGCTTCAATGATCTAAGGAATGATCCAAGCTCAGGATAGGCGATGTACCTTGTTTCAATTTTGAGTTATTTGTTAAGGGTTTTTGTAAATCATGTTGTTACAAATATATCTAGAATTAAACCTATAGATCAAAATATAGAAAACTTATTGGGATGTTACAATGGCTTCGTATTTGAATTTCAAAAATGTCTTTTGTACTAGCTAGTCGCTTTGGCTTACTTGGAAATTTTCAGGAAGTTATGCTTTCTAAACTGTTTTCTCCTCTGTTTTTTCAAGTGAGTGACTTCACTCGTTAGTGTGGAAAGTCAGATTTTATAGTAGACTGTCATGTTTTCTACATAGTCTATGTCCAGAGAATACAAATTATCAGGACTTTCTTTCTTTGAATAGCTATTAGTCTAGTCTGTGTTATTATTATAACAACAGTCATTTCTAATGCTACTGAATGAGTAGGCTATCTGCATTTTCATTATAACTTCTTTCAAACAATGAATTATCAATTGAGCTGTTCAATCTTTGCATTGAAGGGATTCATTTTGGCAGCTTTTTTCTTTTCTTCTTTGTCTTCTTTTTTTCTCTTTCCTTGAAAGCTCTATAAAATTGCCTTCAAGTGAAATGAATATAAAATAGGAAATTGGCCATTTAGGGTACATTTCCTAGTGCAGGTGTAAGGCATAGTTTTTACTGAGTGTAACAACAAACAGAACAATTTTGATCATGTCATCCAACTAATGATGATAAACCTGGTGCTTTTAAGTATTTGTTAAAATATATGATAATAAAGGCTTAGTAACTCCTGATCACATTCTTCATGCTGGAAGAGATTGTTCATATCAGAAATTTTATTTTCCCAGAAAAGATAGTTATACTTACCAGAGCAAAAGAGAGGGCATGAGAAAAAAACAGGCAACTGCAAAATTAAGCCATGCCATCTATGGTTTCTATTATAATAGAGTACTTTACACGTGTTTATTCTTAGAATAAAGCTTGTGAAACAGTGAGGATGCTGTGTATTGTATCATGGGGTTTTATTTGCTCCATTGTCATTTATGAATATCCAAATGTTCCACAGGGAGGATTTTGTAAGCTAATTGGAACCAAAAGGCAATTATAAGTAGCGGAACTGTAATTAGTGCCAAAAATAATATATATTTTTACCCACAGTGAAAGTTAAATAACCTAGAAAATAGTTGTGATACTTCACACTTATAAATTATGCATCCACATGATCTTTATTCTAAGGAGTGCAAATGTTTTACACACATTTTTATTAATTCACAAAGATCTCCATGAAGAGCATAGATGCTACCCTCATTTAGAACTGCGGTTTTAAAAGGCCAGATGTATCACTGGTCTATAGGATGACAGTTAGAGAATGAAAATTAGAGTCTCTTCCAGACTTTTGGTCTCCTACTTTAGTTCTATATGTTAGACCATCCTACCTTTGTTTTAGCAGAGTCATTTAATTTTTTTAACACCTCTCAGGAAAACACACTTTTAAAGGCAATTTTGTCCTTTGTTGGTAGAAAAATCAGGAAACAAAACATTGCTTTATGTATAAGCTATTGCTTTTTAAAATTTTTAAAATTTTTTACCTCAGAGAAAGAGTCATACATGAAAGGATGTAAGGTTGAAAACAGGTTGAGCTTCGAGAGGACTTGGGAGAGTCGCACGAGGAGGCGGCATCCCTAGTCGCTGTGTCCAGAGGGAAGCCACCTGGGGCATGGGTGGCTCTCGCCCAGCCAAGAATTTTTACTTCCCACAGAACTGCTATGTGCTTGCTGTGTTTGGTGTTCCAACAAACACACTAGGCAAATTTTTTTTTACAGATGTGTTTTCCTCATTTTAAGCTTAAAAAAAAAAAATGAAGGTTTCAATGGTGAGAGCTTTTTCACAGGAGACCTGTTTTCTCAAACCTCCAGTCATTGGTGTACATTTTACTCTGTCTGGATTTTCCTTTTTACTCCCATTCTCTTATCTAAATCCTTCTTTACAATCGAGGCGCAATACTGGAGTCACCTTCTCTGGGGTCTTTTCTGAGCCAAAAAGGCTTCTATCATAGCACCCGTCATACAGTATCTTAAGAGTCTGTTCGTCCTCTTCCTGCCTGGTTAGAGCACTTCAGAAAGGTAAGAACTGTGACTTTCATCTCTTTCTCTCCAGTGCCTAGAATAAGATAGACAATCAGTCCGTAAGTCTAGAATATTCAGGGATGCAGTTTTTATAATGGTTGTTTTTAAGCTTTCAAATTCATTGTTTATTAAATCAATGTTTGATTTGATGTTTGAAAGACCATTAAAATATTCATTTTACCAGATTTAAATTTGTCTTTGTTCTCTCAGAATAGTCTTAAAACTATTTAATGTTGTGTCCTCAAATTCCTCATCTATAAAATAGGAATTTTCATTCTTAAATGACTCACAGAAGTGTTATGAGACTCACAGAAAGTAAACTTGAAAGAAAATTAAAAAAGAGAAAAAGTGTACTTCTGTGTAACGATTAATGATTTTGAAAGATATAATTCATTTTCCAGAAGTGTGAAAATGATTATCTATTTTTTTGTTTCATCCTCTCTCTAATGTGGCGAGTCCCAGTGAATTGTCTCACAGAAGACAATCCTGCCCTCCCAATTCCTGTACCCAATTCTTGAAGTTTCTTCAATCAGAGATTAAACTTTGTAATTCATAAATTAGACATAAAAGTGCAAATGATAAATTCTGAAGGAAATGGTTGATTTAAATAAACATCATGGAAAAAATCATGAGCTCTTTTCTCAAAGCAGGTTTGTTATTTTTTTTTTTTATTTTATTTTAATATATTTTTTTTTTTTTGAGACAGAGTCTCACTGTTTTGCCCGGGCTAGAGTGAGTGCCGTGGCGTCAGCCTAGCTCACAGCAACCTCAGACTCCTGGGCTGAGTGATCCTCCTGCCTCAGCCTCCCGAGTAGCTGGGACTACAGGCATGCACCACCATGCCCGGCTAATTTTTTTCTATATATTTTTAGTTGTCCGATTAATTTCTTTCTAATTTTAGTAGAGACGGGGTCTCGCTCTTGCTCAGGCTGGTTTCGAACTCCTGAGCTCGAACGATCCGCCCGCCTCAGCCTCCCAGAGAGCTAGGATTACAGCTCAGAGCAGGTTTGGATGAGGAAGACCTCGGATACCCCACGGAGAGTGAAGGACAGGGGGAAGGAAATGGAGAGAGAAGGGTTTACAGAAAACACACTTTGCCTAGCGAACGTGAGTGAGAACGTAGGTGATCTGTACGATAACACACGACCTGACCCAGACATCCTCCGAGGGCTGAAGAAGTGGGGTGCAGCAGAGTGGAGTGAGGAGATCTTTCCTCCCAACACCTCTCCTTGCAACTTTTTAGAAGTCAGTCACTTCAAAAGATTATTTTCCTTTGCCCTAGATTAAAAGGCGACTTCTAATCCTTTCTAGACCACGCCAGAATATTAGCTCCCGTAGAATTCTCTAAAACTGTGTGCTTTTCCTTCCTGATCTGAAACTCAAGTGTCAGTCTGTATCATAGTCAGAGGCAAATAAGAACATTAAAGAAATGTTAAAGAAGAATCAAATCTCCTTGGTTGAGAAGACCAATTCCTGACACCAGAAGACTCACTGCTTTGGGTTATAAACTGGAGAGTAAACATCTCTGGGAACTGGTAAGTGTGTTTCCCAATTCAGATTCCCACACCACAGGCAGTTCTTCATGAAGTCCAAAACTCGATTTTTATCATGACAGTGACTTTTTTTTTGAGGCAGTGTTGCAGCTTAGTTTCCAGGTGTTCCTCAGTTCATCTTGGCGTTTCTTCTAAATTGCCTCTCACCACTGATGTTATTAGCCCATCCCTTGTGTAAAATCAGGAGAAGCCAGGGCAGAATTGAAATTGTGGATGTAGAGATGAAAAGCTATGTGAAAAGTTTAGAGGTTTAGTATGTCCTGTCATCATGAAACCTTTATTTTGACAGGTGTTTACCTCTAAATATTGAGTTAAATCAGGGTCCCTAATTACAGGAAAGGAGAAAAAGGCAGAGTGTGACTATAGTAGAGCAAAGGAGGCTACTGGCTTTGATTGAACAGATCATAAACTGAGTTTGCAGGAATGTTTCCAAGCGTACCGACTGTATTATGGGAATTGGCAAAAACCTCCTGACAAAGAAAGAGGCCAAGGTCCTAAATTGTTAACTCTGAAAATGGGCATTTTTGGTTAACAGTTCTTTCTTGTATTTTTCCAGTGTTTGGTACAGGGAAAAGTATAGGTTATAATGTACTTAGATAAGGACACTGCCTTCTATTAGAAGTTCAGACACTGAAGTATGACCTCTTTTTTTTCTGGAGGGTAAGAGATTAACATTTTATAGGAGGAAAGTTCTGAGAAATTCTGTTGTGGTCCTTTCTCTTCCATTGTTTTATTACCATATAAGCTATGTTCTAGAAGTTATTTGGAAGTTTGTGTCTATCTCAGAATACTTTCAGTGGGCCATCAATCTGGAGTTACAGCTGGCATGACTGTCGATTTGCTACCACAGGTGGTTTCAGTATTGTGTGCACGTGCACATGCCCTTAAGACTTTGGGCCAAATAATTTATCAAATAATAGCATATGTTGAATTTTAATTATTCATGATAATATGAATTCCTGAAGAATGAATGAATGAATGTGATTCCTAACAAGTAGACCCTATATACTTTGGAAAATAGATGTCTTCACACTGAGTTAAAATGAAAGTCATTAAGCAACTGAAATGTCCTTATCTTCTGTAAATAAATGCTATCAGGTTAAATTACTGACACAAACTATCCCTAATTAAGAATTTTGTAGATCAAATATTTTTTGGCCAACCATAATTGACTGGAGTACTGTAGGGACTTGGGAAAGGAGAGACCTTGGAAATCCTTGAGTCACACACTTTTGTTTCACAGATGAGGATATTAAAGAAAGATTAAATGACTTACTAAGATCAGAAGGCCAGGATTAGAACCCCAATCTATCAAACTGACTCCCTAATCATATCAAATTATTACCTCATAGGCTTTTTTTTAATCTAAAATTCCACAAAAACCTATGAAAATAATCAAAACAAAAGCTAGTTAAGGAAATAACATTAACTGAAAGACATCTTGAAGACAGTATCCGTATCTATTTATTTTTAGTGCCTTAGTACCCAGCACAGTGCCTTCTACATATTAGGAAGTCAATCAACTTTTCCTTAAAGCACTAATTCTGTTCTTAGAAGAAAAGTAACATTCTTTAAGAATGCCTGATGCGGCCATGAGCATTTAATGTGTATCATGCTATAGAATATTTCTTCTGTGATCACTTATGATTAAAATCACCAATGATAGAAAAACATTCATTTGTTGTCTATCAGTATTAGAAAAATAAATTCTTTGGACCTTTGGTAAGCCTGGATTTTGAGGGGGTTATATGGCTTCTCCCCAAGTAGGACTTTTTCCAAGATGTGGTAGAACCTTGTTCTTCTTGCCAGATTTTGTATTGAGTAACCACATAGGATTTGGCTTACCTACATGCAGATTGGTTTTTGCTTGCTGAATTTTTTTTCTATCATCAAAGGTAATACTCTTGTTTACTTCACCAGAAAAAACATAGTCAAAAAATTATGATTTAGGATTGCATCATGTACAACATCTCACCCAGTGAAACCTGGGAGGAAAAGCCTTAAGACACCTGTTATAAGAGGTTCCCTTGCTTGCTGGAGAAATACAGGGACCTCACCAAATACAGTTTTGAATAACAAGAAAAATATTCTGTAAAGTCTCATTCCACTGTTATATTCATATCACATCTAATAAATGTAGAAATACAGCTTATGGATTTTAGTGCATTTTTTTTCTCAGTGTACATTTCACAACTTTAAATTTTTAAAGGGTTTTTGACACTTCCATCTGCCAAAATTTCAGAGACAGTAAACACAAACAATTTTGTGTGAATTGGAAAAACTATCAAATATAATCAAGGCCTTTGTCATATATTTTGATGACTTGATGTAATTATATATAAACTCATACAAATTGAAGATAAATTTAATTTCAGAGATCCTAGACCACGGTGCAAGTTTAATTTAAGTTATTCATAACTATAAGCCTATGATAGCCACTTAACTACAAGTGAACTATACCAGAAATATGAAAATTTCTTACAGTCTTTTGAAAAAATCTCATGAGCTTTTATATTGGACAAAAGTTATACATTGGACAAAAGTTAAAGATCTTATCCTCTTTTGACTAAGAAATAACAAAAGTGCATGGCTTATGGTTTTGATTTTTTGTGTGTGCGCGTGAATAATTTGGAATTCATTTTACTGACCATTCCGTATAACTGTAAACAATTATGTCTGACAAGTTTTCAAGGTGTTCACTGGCAGGAAAATGTATATCTTGCTCATAATATAGGAGGCAGTTAACAACGAAAGAATATGTGTACTTGCAAGAAAGCATTTGAGTAAAAGAAATGGACTATCTGGAATATGATATTTCCTGTTCAGGTGAAAGTGGTGTGAGAATCTGTATTCTTTGTGGCTTAGCAAGTTTGCCTAAATGTAAGGACAGTGGGTTTATACACAGGAGCAGGCATTTCTATTTAATAGCACATGAATGAGCCAGTGAAAGAAAAGATGTAGAAATAAAGGAATTGTGAATAATCGAAAAGCCATATTGTTGATAAAATAGAAAACAAGCATTTATCATTTGCGTAGTGCTTTCACACATGTTAATTCTTTGATCCTCGTAACAACCTGGTGAGACATGTGTGGCAGGTTTTCTCATCATCCTTGTTTTACCGTTGAGACTTGCCCAAGGTTGCACAGCTTTTTATAGCAGAGCTAGGAATAGAATGAGCTCTTCCAATGCCACATCCCTGCAATACTGACTTTCTGTGTTTTCCAAGAACCAGCCCTGACGTACATCTAACTGAAGGTGATGGTTACAACTTGGCTGCAGCCATGACTACAGATCACTCCTTACCGATGGCCAGTTTCAGGCTGGGTGTTTTCCTGATCATCTCCCCTTTTCTGGTCCTTTTGTTTCCTCACATGTCCTCACAAACCTAATCAGAATAATTCTGAAAATAGTGCTCGCTTTTGTCTGTCTTTCTGTCCATCCATCCGTTCATCCATCTGCCCATCCAGTCAATAAACTAATTTATGTCTACAGTATATTCACCTGTATTCTTATAACTCATGGCCACACTGTACGTCTTTTCCCACACACTCAAACTGCGTATTCTGAGTGACAGTGGGAAGTGACTGGGTAGAGTGACAATTATTCTGGCCATTACCTGTGTGTGATAAATTGCTTGGTAATCTCCATAGCACCATCGTGCATACACTGAGAGTGTTTAGGGCATTGTAACTTGGGAGAATTTCCAATCTTTCATAAATGACCATTAATCTGTCCCTTTTACATTCAGCTTTCCATATCGGTTTCAAATAGTCAGTGCTATTTCAGGAGTGCATTAAAGCTCCAATCCAGGTAGTATTAAGGGGATAAATGAGCCACAGGGAAGAGACACTGTATTTTTCTTAAAGCAATTCTTCCTCCTTTTCACGAAGTTAGGAGCCAAGCAATTCGTGATTAAGATTTTTGGAGGATATCCTCTGTCATTTTAAGCCATCCTTGTCTCTAGGTTTAAAAATGAGGTTTTAGCTCTGGCATCCTGGCGTACATTAATGTTTTTCTCTGTACAGGTAGATTGTGAATATCATTTCAACCAGCAAATCTAAAGTAGTTCTAATTCATTATGATTCGCTGTGGATTCTTATTAAAGAAAAATGAGGAACAGTTAAAACCTAAGGTCGGTTAGAAATAAATAAGTGCCTGAGTATGCATTTATATTTGTGATGTTCAGGAACTTCAGAGAAAGTTGTCAATCATTTTAGTTTAATACATTTTGGACAGGAAGCAGTTCGCTTTTCAGGAAAAAATGCATTATTATTTTACGAATTGTAAGTTAATATTATTTTGCTTTGTGTCTGCTCTAATTTGTTTAATGAATATTAAAAAGATGCATCTTTTCTCACCATATACAACATATGACCTATTTTCTCAGGTACTTTCCAAATAAAGTATTTTCATAACAATGACTCGCCCTGCACTGTTAGATTTGCAAAAGTCCCATCGCATAATACAGAGATGCCCTGCAGAATAAATGCATATAAAGGTAGCACTCTATGGTATATCAGATGACACATAAGTATGAAAGAGAAACATTTTCAAGTTGACCTTGAAGATGTTAAGGGACTCACAGAACAAATATCAGACAGGAGGATAACTAAAAGATGATTCCCTATCTCTGGCATTTGTAATAGGCATATAAAGGATGACAGGCTGATTATCTGACCCAGAATAAAATGCCCACACAGGAATGTAAAGAAGAAGGGAATTCAGTTACAAGTCTCTCATCAAGGTTAGTGAAAATGTCAGATAGATTATCACATAAAGTGCACTAAATCACTGGCTTTGAAGATGGCTTATTTCACAGTTACAGTGTGGAGTCCTGTCTTTGTACAGGGGATTGGCAGCCGCTGCACCCATTAGCATTAATGAATTACCAACCCGCGTCCCACACACACCCACCAAGGAACCAAACACCCCCTTCCTACACACTACTTTGTTTTGAATCCTCCAAATGTTGTAGGGTGGCTATTTCCTTAGTAAGCGGAAATTACTGAATACAGCATGTATTATCTCCTGTAGCTAAGACTGACGTCTCATAGGAATTAGTGAGGAATTGTAACTTTATTCACCCGTTAAGGTTAGTTAAATTATCTCTCACCTCTTTGCCATCTAAGGAATGCCTGTGACCATTAAGGAAATGTGACCTACACTGCTAGGGCATTTCATTGACAATAAAGCAATTCAGAATGACCTTGGCAGCCTGCTTAGTGAAATTTTTTTCTCTCCTGAAAGACCTCCAATAGTGTTCTTGTAGTGAGGTGAGAAAGAACAAAATGGTTTTCAATATGATGACCACGTGTACTGGTATACCCAGAACCATTTGAATTTACACCTTTTGTTCTAGCATAGTTATTAATTACTACTCCTTTACTCTCGAAATATCCTGGTTTGGATGGAAAATTATGTGTTCACCCAGTTTATGGCATTCCTTACGCAATCATGTCCCTTTCCTCTACTGTCTAAGATGATTTCAGTTCCCATTTATGCCTTTTGTGTGGGACACTTGGTTCTACAAAGGAAGAAAGAAAATAAATCTGTGCAAGCCCATACACCTTCATAAATTAAGAAATTCATTATACTTTCTCCTACTCTTTCATTCTTTCTGTCCACGGTTCCCTTCTGTTTTGTGACATTGCATTCCCCGATACAGTTATTACATAAAATGTCAGAGACAGGTCAAAGACTGTCACTCTATGGATACTTTCATATAGAAACAGGCAGCTTAATGCTTTCCAGTGCTTGTCTATATAAAAAAGAAGTGCAATATACAGTCATAAGTCACTTAATGACAGGGATATGTTCTGAGAAATGCACCATTGTGCAAACATCACAGAGTGTAGTTACACAAACTTAGATGGTATGGCCCACTACATACCTAGACTATTTGGTGTGGTCTACTGCTCCTAGGCTACAAACCTGCAGGGCATGTTGCTGTACTGAATACTTTAGTTGTAACACATTATTAAGTATTTGGGTATCTAAACATACAAAAGGTATAGTAAAAATATGGTATTATAATCTTATGGGACCATCATTGACCAAAATGTTTTTATGAAGTACATTATCGTATTTTATTCTTTTTAATGAAGAGGAATTTAGGGTCAAGGTACTCGTTAACATGAAAATATCAGATTCAGAGATACCTCAATTAGAAACATTTATTAAGTGCTGATTATGTGTCCAACATTCTGTTACACATTATGTATCCGGAGTCTGTTTCTCCTCCCCTAGTCCCTGTCCTTATCATGGTACCAATTCCCTAATGAGATTCTCACTTCCAAAAGTCATGCCCATCAATAAGCCATCTTCCACATTGATGTCAGTTTAATTCTTCTGAAATATACAGCACCATCAGTGAAGTATCATCACCAATGATAAAATTCAGATATTGTCACCCTTGTTCCTTACACCTTTTACCTTTATTTTCCACTGTTCTTCTTGATGAGTCTTATGCTTGTATAGAGAGGTGGGGTTAGAACTTCTGAGTTTAAATTCTGGCTCTGGCACTTGTTTGCTCTGTGACCATGGGCAAATCATTTGTCTTCTTTGTGTCTCAATTTCCTCATCTATAAAGTGGGCGTAGTAATTAGACCTACCATAAAGGATCTTTGCAGGGATTGAATGAAACACTCAGAACAGTGTCTGGCATACAGTAAGGGTTCAATTAGTATTAGCCATTATTAGACTCCATATAAAGGGAATTATTGGCATTCCCTATGCATATCCTGTAATTTCTTGCCCCGTGCCTTTCTCATGCTACATTTTGTCTCTAGAATGTTCTCTTCCATTTCCACCTCCATTTATGTAAACTCTGCATGTTTTACTTTCATGTGCCAACTCTTCCATGTCACTTTCAGGCAAACCCCCAATAATTAATCTATTCTTTTAATTTCCATAGCTTTTCCTCTGTACTTCTCTAATAGTATTTAGCCCCTTCTACCTTATATATTTATATATGTATACACACACACATACACATATAGATGTATTAAATATATATATGTCTTTGCTTTTTTATATTTTCTTCAATGTCTAACCAAATTAATATTAGATACTGTATTTGTTGAGTAAATGAATAGATATTCCACTTGCCCACATACTTTTTCACTGATATACAAGTGCAGTGCAGTTTTAGAGCCTCATCAAAATGAGTGTCTTCTCATTGGTTGGTTATTTATTTGATCTCCCTCTGTCCTAAAACCCCCTTCCTCTTCCCCTCTACCCTCCTTCCCTGTCTGTGATCCTTACCCCTTTACTCTACTTCCCCCTCTAGTTTTCATACTCTTCCCCCATTCCCTTTTTTCTCCTCTTTCTTCTCCTTATCCTTCTAAGAGGAAGATGTTTTCTGATCATTTTTTCTTATTCATCTTGGTCAAAAATAGTGGTACACATAGCACTCAGTCAATGCTATATACTCCTCTGAGGTACTGAGAAGCAAGCAATTGTTAAATAGCAAATAAAAATATGCCTAATCTCTGGACAAATGGAAATAATCTCAGAAGAACTTTGTGATTACATGTTCTGATGGTTGCCATATGTTTGCCATAGTTTGTCTTTCTGGAAAAGGGGAAACATTTGTATGGCTGATATCATGAGAATTTTTTAAAGAGGAGTTTGACCAAGGGTCTCCAAGAACAAATTCTTAAGTGTTTTTTTTGTTCATTTTGTGTTTAGTTTTGCCTGTTATTCTGTTAGTTTCTTCCTTCTTCTCTCATTTACAATGCCATTTTGAATTATAATCCTATTCTCCAATATCTTAACTGTCTTCTTCTCTTAATCAGTATCTTATTTTCTCCTAAATCTGAAAATCATCTGAAATTTATATCATGGCTGTTTTCCTTTTCCATGTCTTAAAATATCCCTCGTCTTGTTAGAGAAATGTTCTCATATGTTCTGTTAGACAGGCCAATAATATTCATTTAAATTGAATTCCTAATTAATTATGTGTCTGCACAAAACCAATGTGATCTACTTATACTAATGAATGTAAAATTGAAAGATAGAATATTCTATTATCTCTATATAGGATTGAGAGATGTAAAGCTAACAAAATTAAAGGGTAGATTGAAAAATAAACTTGAATTATAACCATGACCTGAAACCACGTGTGAAGTTTAGCAATTAAGAAAACCGTCTGCTTTTTCTTCCTTTCCTGAGCCATAGGAAGTTGATGCTCAGGACTGGTCACAACACGGAAATAATTGTGAGGATCCTAAGGAACAGCACTATGTATGCAGCATTATGGGACTTTCATTTGCAGTAATTTTGTTCTCAACTTTGGTATTTTTCTTTTCCTAACTTAGGGTAGAAATTTAGCATCTGGAGAGGTTGGATTTTTTCCAAGTGATGCTGTCAAGCCTTCCCCATGCGTAAGTGCTAGTATTTTATTTCTTTCTTGTTTTGTTTTTGATATTGTGATTAATTGTGTAAGAAGCTATGAAGGATACTGGGCAGGTTGCTCATTCATTTTATTAATATTTTCTGGAGGGATCATATTCTTTCTAACACCATTATGATTCCATTGTCAGAAAATATTTTTAAATGTTAAGGAAATAAATGCAAGAGGCAAATTTAACTTAATAGAATTTACAAAACTGAGTTTTCTGTAAGTTTTTAGAAGAAATAAACCAAGACTACAGATTAGAGGCATTATACAAGTTTCCTTTTTCCCACTGAGGTGAGAATGGTACGGTCTAATCTATTCCCAGTCACTTGGGTTACAGGGTAAGATTATACTTCAGCTGGTATCTTTGAAAGCATGCTAGAAAGTGAAAAGTCCACAAATTCTTTAATCGAATCTCTAAATACATTTTCTATGCTGTAGTGTGTCATTACTGTTTATTAATGTCGTAATAAAATTTTCTGAAAATATCAAACACAGATAAAAGGATAATAAATGGACATTTATTCAAATAATATGAGTGAATGTAACATAAAAGGTACTTTCTGGTGCATCATGATATTGATAAATTTGTCTAAGGTGACATGATTTTAGCATCATAATTTGATATTTAGGGTGATTTTTTCCCCCAAACTTTTTAAGTTATTGGCTCCAAAGACAATGAAATTCCTTTACTAATATGATGGAGATGATTACTTGAAAGAAAAAAAAAAAAACTCTCCTTAAACTATCCTGCTTGCTATATGTCAGTAGTTCCTGAATTTGATATTGTTTTTAATGTTATAAATATGAATGTCTGCCATCCTTGATTTCAGAATGTAGTCTGTAAGATAACTTACAGACTCTCTACTCCTCTACTCCTTCAAGCTTTTAGTTATTTTCAAAAGCAAAGAAAATTTTTAAAATTTGCTTTTCTGTTGGTTCTGTGATCTAATGTCACATTTTTAAATCTTAGATTATGTTATCTGGAAAAATTGTTGAAATCTGATACCACCTTTATTAGATAAGCAAAAATGATTTTTTGGCTCATTTGTCATTTTATGAATGAGATTCAGGCTTTCTATCTGTAAAGCAGCCATGTTTATATGTAAGGAGGTGGCAAGACATTAAGCATTCTAACATTAAGATGTTTGTGAACCGCAAGCCTTCAAATGACGAATATTAAACATTTCATATACCAACTACTGTTTTCTGTTTCCAGCCTCTTGACTACAACATAAAATGAGCATTTGAGCTTTCATTTTAGGGATAGTCTGGCACAAAGTAGGTGTTTAATAAATTACTGTTGAATGAATGGACAAAGGAGTGAAAAAGCAAATGAAAGTCCTTAGCTGTATATAGACAATTAAGAATGATAGATATGAATTAAATCAGCTTATAGAAGCATAGTGAATGATATTTGGTGACCCAGTAAGTGGCTAGAAGGAGAAATATGTTCAGAAATTTTAAGATGATTAAAAAATTATAGAGTAATACATAATTATGGGTAGATTTCCAGCTAAATATGCTTGTTGTTATAGCTTAAAGTTAATAAACAGCTATTAAAATTTTACTGATTAATGAAATTATAGGTTTATTTGTTAATTATAGGACAAGTTAAGTGAAGGGTGAGTAGAAGGAGAGGATAGGTTGAAGAAGTTTGGAAAATGGTATCACTTTTGACCCTGGGATATATTGTTTATCAGAGGTCCATGAGTAGTGCTAAGTATTTCATTCTGAACTTAAAAATTATTCTCCTGTATATCCTGTGCCTGTCTCCTCAAAAATTCTGAGGTATTCAGGTAGGAACCTAGAAGTGAGGAAAACACAGGAGGTGAGATAATTTCACTTCTGTAATATGGTGACTGGATACCAAGCCTGGAGCTACAGCACAGTGCAAACCTAGGTGTACCTCTGTGATTCCAGGAGCCCTCAGTGGTGAACTGGGAAAAAAATCCATCCCACAGAAGATATGCCTACCTTGGTGTTGGATCTGGGTTGGGTAGAAAAAAAGAAAGCATTCTGTCTTGCAAATTTCTAACCTTAAATCCCAAACCACCCAGATGTAGGGCTATAATTTATACCAGCTCTATTACTCAAATAATCTAAGCTAGAAAGATAGTTTAAAATGATTCCACATTGATTGTTCCCCCAATGAAAATACAAATCCTCCCTGGATTGGAGCCTATTTACACATAGTCCTCAAAGGATTTTTACAGATAAAGTCTCAGGGGACATAAATTCACAATTTGGAATCATTAAATTCATGATGAAACAAACCACTTTGAGCTAAGATTAGCAGAAATAATAAAATATAGAATTAGGCCCACAAAGACAGCAGATATTGGAATTATTAGATACTAAATTCAAAATGTTATATTTAATATGATTGAAGGAATTAAAAAGGGTATAAAAACTAAAAGGAGAACAAGACACTATCCAATTGTCTGGGCATATTTCAAAAAGATTTGGCTATAGTAATTGAAATGAAGGCCTCTGTGGACACATTACATGGCATATCAGATACTGTTATATAGAAAATTGCAAGAAAAATCTGAAGAAATTTCTCACAACAGTTCAGAGAAATTAAGAAATGGAAAATATAACAGAAAATGGAGTGATGAGATTCAAATACATCTAATAGAAGAAGAGAATAAAAGAAATTGTGGAAACAATAATCAAATGACTAAGAACTTTCCAGAATCTATGATAAAACTAATCTTCAGAGTCAACAAGAGTATATTAAAATTAATCAGTACCTCAATGCATTTTAATACAACTGCAGGACATTAAAGACAAAATTAAAACTCTAACCTAAGAGAGAAAACAGATTGCCAATAAAAGGTTGATTATTAGACTCATAGCTAACAACAGCAGTAATGGAAGCAACAAGTTTCCACTTCATTTCTGGTAATTGTCAAGTAGCTCCTATTGGTTCAGTTCTCCCAGAGGATTATAGGTGACAACTATAAGCTGTGGACAAAACACCAAAACAAAACAAAACAGAAACAATTATCTGAAGGCACTGGCTAAGAGAATTGACATTTGGAAAAAGGAAATGATATTAGGGTAGTTTCCTGGTTTTATGGCTAGCTTGAGGGCAAGCACTAGATTGTACCTTGTGAGGTGGCTAAAATTCAGATAGAAACCTTATAGTATTTATAGCTTGAAGAACCAGAATGTAGAGTTTAAAGCAACTACAGCAGCTGGAAAGGGAGGTAGGAAATCTTAGAAAGGAAAGAGTCAGAGAGGGAAAACCTCAAATTCTGTGTATAAACTCTACCTGAGTCTCCAGCTGAATAGTACAGACTCCAAACACCTCAGCTTAGGCTAAAAGAATTCAGCTGCCTCTTAACACAGGCGAGATAGTTGAAGTTCAAACAAGTTAACTGCCTGCTTTAAGAAAAGCCACACTCTTTGCAGGTATATAACAGAATCCAGAGCTTCTGTGGTATATCATTCAAATTGTCCAAAATATAATGAAAATTTTAGTCAATATGCAAAGAAACAGGAAAATGTGA
Organism: Propithecus coquereli; assembly: GCF_000956105.1. NCBI lineage: Eukaryota > Metazoa > Chordata > Mammalia > Primates > Indriidae > Propithecus > Propithecus coquereli. Next base: position 2,013,971 of record NW_012148496.1, read on the forward strand.
ACCACACTCACTAGAAAAGAGAATGACAGGAGATCAATCCTGAAATGTCCCAAATGATGCATTAGCAGGGAAAAATTTTAAAAGCAATGATTGTAACTTGCTTTTGGACACACAAAAAGATACATACATAGTGAATGGGCAGGAAACCTCGGTACAGAAATAGGAACTATAAAAAAGAACCAAATGGAAATTCTAGAATGTGAAATTACAATATATGACACAATAATATATTGAAAGTTTGAGAGAAAATTAGTCAACTTAGAAATTTATCTCTCCTAAATAAGGATGAAATAATGACATTTCTAGTGAAACAAACACAGAGAAAGTTCGCTTTGAAGTGTCCCATCTAACTTTATAAGATGTACTTCCCGAAGTAGCATATATATAATAACATGTATATATGTATACATATACATCATCTTGTATGCTTTCCATATTCCCAACAAAATATTTTTTAGAATTATATATTTATAGCAGAAATTTAACAATGTAAACTGACTATGGTGGAGGCAGAAAATAGCATTAAGGAAAAATAGTAACAATATTCTCAAAGATGAGACAGTACCCAGAAGGAAATCATCTATAGTCTTAAATATGAAGCATCTTCAAAATATGAAGAGAAGTGGAGAGCACCCATGACAGATGGAATGTAGCTGAGAAGGTAGTCCTGGATCTTCACATGCCAGAATATACCCACTAAGAAGAGAAAAAGCTCCAGTAGGACATTTCAGGGTGGAGTAGCCAGTTATCTGTTCTGCTTTAGAATTTTATGTCGCTCTTCCTTTTTTATTCTCATTTTTTGAATCTCCAGACTTTTATCAGCCAAGGGAGTCCACAGCTAGAATACGTTGAAGTTCTTTATCCTCATCTTTCCTATTTTTTTTTTGTTCTCTGTGGAGAGAAAGGTTGTTGTAGGAATAAACATATAATGGTCTTTTAAAGACTACAGAGTACAGAGAGGAAGAGTGAAAGAGGAAATATTTTTCCCATCAGATTTTAGAAGTCATGTATTTTATCATCAAAAGGGACAGTCAAATTTCTCTTTGTAAAAACAAAATGATGTTAAGAAAATATTTGCAAGATTAGAAAGGGTGTAATTTACCTTTAATATTAATTGCTGTGTATCAGGATTTTACAAAGTGATGATATTAAAAATGTGATCCATAGGATAAAAATATTTAAATGTTAATAATCAAAGGAAAGTTCTGACTAAGAAAGATAATTTTTATACAGTTTGAGTATCCCTAATCCTAAAATTCAAAATCCAAATTGTTATAAAATCCAAAACCTTTTGAGAGCTGACATAACGTTCAAAGGAAATGCTCACTGGAGCATTTTACATTTTGGATTTTTGATTAGGGATGCTGAACTTACTGCACATATTCCAAAATCTAAAAAAAAAAAATCTGAAATTTGAAACATTTCTAGTCCCAAGCATTTCAGATAAGGGATACTCAACCTGTATATATCTCTTAACCTGGAAGGACAAAATAGTAACAGCCCATTATGAAAAACTGGCATAGATAGAGGCATACTCACATTGACCAGATCTTTCAAATACTATAGGTTTTACTGTTACAAATGAGGGTAACAGTATTTTAAATCACCTATTATAAAAGTCCCAGGAATATCATAAAATGCATATATCAAAGACTTGGATAATTCATGAAAATTTTCTAAACACAAAACAGACTATCTGTATTCTCAGTCTTTTTTTCAGGAATTTATAAATTTTGTCCCCCTGCTTATAGTTTGTATTTTATTTGTTATTTTTCGAACGTTAGTATACCTTCTTTGGCTTTGTTCATTTTTCAGTTGGCTACCAGCCACTGGGAATTTTCTTTCTTTATTTGAATAGAAAATGAAATATTTTTTTCTTGTGCAAAGCTTTGTATGAGAAAAGGGAAAATGAATATTTTCCATGACTTTTTCCTGAATAAAAGGTTTCTAGTTGATAGATTTCAAAATCAGAGTTTAGAACTTATTTTTCAAAATAACAGTCTACATCCAGTGTATATTGTCTATTTTTCATGTTTTCCCAATATCTTGGAAAAGTAAAGTACTATTTGGTTTTCTTAATAACATTTTCATTTTAATTTTCTGTGATAGGATTAAATTGCCTTGATAATAAATATTAAAATCTTCTAGTTCATATTTTCCTGCTCTCTCTCTCCTTAGAGTTACAGTGGCAGTAAAATGAATGAAAGAATGAATTAAAGTGAAATGAATTATTTTTTACTTATCTGACATATACTATGATTCACTCTGTATAAAATTGCCAATGGATAGTTCCAGGACTGTGCTACTTAGGGTTTTATAGAGCTGAGTCAGCTGAACTGAATTAATGATTGATTTCTAAAAGCTTCCCTTAAGTAAACTTAATCTATTTTTGCCTTTTTATATTCTAGGTGCCCAAACCGGTAGATTATTCTTGCCAACCCTGGTAAGTATTAAAAATGTTTATGTAGCTAAGTTGAAATACCATACCCTTAGCTCCAGGATGCCTTAAATGTGGGGGTAGTAAACCACATTCCATTTCCATTTGTCTTGGCTAAAGGTGTTTTCAGATGTAACAAAACACCATAATGAATTCACATATTGCTGACCTTTCCACATCTTTATCAGAGAGAGGTGTGTGTGTGTGTGTGTGTGTGTGTGTGTGTGTGTGTATGTGTATGAGGACCCTTGACCTTAAATTCAAAGTTTATAACAGTCACAGAAATGAATGGGACATAGGCATATGTATCTTATATTTCTTGTATTTTAGAAAGGTAGATTTCATGAAGCAGATAGGAAAAAATACATATTTCATTGTCTGAAACTAAAAATTAGCTCATAAAGGACAGTAGTAGATTCTAAAAATGTAATTTACAGTGTGTAATTTGGGAGCAGCAAGTTATATCCATATGTAAGTTTTGGATCTGGATGGAGCATACTTTCCCCTTGGAGGCTGGCAGTCTCATTAACAAAACCAAGGAAGTGAAGTCATTAGTCATTATTATTTCCTAGCTATCTTCAACTGTAAGAAATATATTTATGACCTGGAATAGTTATGATTATCATATCATAATAATTAATATATACTGAGTATTTACTATGTGCTTTGTACTTTATACATTTTATTTTATTTTTAAAAATATTTATATAAGGAAGGTTGTTGTTATTCTAATGGGTGAAGAAACAAAGATTAAGGCTGTGTAGAGAGCGAGTGGTAGAATAAGAACTCTAAGTTATGCCATCTGTACATTGCTATACAGACCCCCAAAATACAAAACGTAGGCGCATTAATCATGTATATTTGTTTTGCTGAATTTTGTGTTTCACTTCTCCTAAAATGACTAACTCTGTTTTCATTTCCTTATATTAAAGTATATACATACAAATAAGAGATCAGGGTATGTATATAATGAAATATCCTGAAAATATACTGGTTCGGTTTGCAAGTGTCGATACCACCTGAATTGTCTGATTTTTTTTTTTTAATATTCTGATTGTTTTGCATTCTATGATCAAAGCATGGAACATGCCAGGTTGCTTTTCAGTGTGCAGGAATCTGTTGCCCAAGGTATGGCTTTCTTCCTCCTCAGATGCCCCTCCGGGCCCCCAGTAGGCTCCTGTGCCTTCTATACCCCTCTGATGTCCCTCCCTGGGCCTCAGCACTGAGCTTGCTGAGGAAATTGCAGCAGGTTCGTGATAGAACTGGGAATCTTTGCTTCATTTTTACCTGATATAAGACAAATTCAAGGTCTCATTAGTTTCTGTGGACTTTTAAATCATATCCTGACAGGAATTAAATTTGGAGATTAGAGCTGATAGCATTGACAGTCAAACTGAAAAACATCAAGGACTGGCAATAATCATGAACATGTAATGATTAGGTTCCTTCTCTTTTCTTTTATTACCATTTTTATGTAACTAGGCGTTATAGTTACAAGGGTAATGATTTTAGGGATAAATACTAATGCCACAAACTATGTGGATTTTATGAAATAAACTGATCGGGTACCTAAGAACTATTTAGGGCACACGAGGGTAGCTTTTATGCACTTTGTTTTAAAATACCCCCTTCCAATATATAAAATTCTACTGAAAATGGGACCCGTTAGAACAATATTATTCTTAATGATAAAAAATCAAGATGGTCAGACTAAGGAAAAGCTTTGAAAATAAGAAGAAATCAAGATATTTTATAGTAGAATTTTAAAATTGCTTTCTTTTCCTTAGATGGTTTATTCAAACTAAGCAGGCAGTTTCATGTGAAATGTCTTCTGCTAGGGAACAAAATGATCAACTACACCAGAAAATGGAATCTTAAATTTTAGAAATACTATACTGTTTAGAGTCAATTACACTGAATGATGGTATGGTAGTCCTCAAGTCACAGAGAAGTTGAATATCACCAACTATATTATCTATTCATTATTTCCACATTTAAAAGTAAGTTGTTCCCACAATGTAAATTTTGTCTTTTATATAGGCCATGAAATAAAATAGAAAATCAAGATTATTATGTTTAATAATCTATGTTTTTGGGTGTCAGAGGCAAGTATGAGGTATGAGGCTGAAAACTGGGGAACTATCTGAAAATCTGTGTGTAGAACAGGAGGTAGATGCCAGGGTCCCTGCCCTACTCACCTGGTAATCAGTGTTTTCTTTCCTACACTGGCAGGAGACTCTGGTGTTAGAAGGTATATTATGTGGAAAAACTGAATCATTTAGGGTCTGGACTTGGAAAGACCAGGCCTAACAGAGCTTAGGGAGATGCCATACTGAGAAAAGAGGGATTAAATTAAGAAAAGTCTGTTTACAGAATGATGCTGATCCCCAGTACATTTGGGTGCCAAATGTCAGCACTGTGACAGCTGGGTCTCACACATACTGCCCTCTCCTTGCATCCAGACAGGAGCTTGAAAGGTTTTTGTCTAAAGAAACTGAATAGACATAGAGTGAAAAATCTAAAATTCTAACACTTTGGGTGCCCAATTATCAGATTCTTGCCAAATGATTAGGCTTCTACCCAACGGGCCTACCTTGGTACCTACACACACAGATAGCTTCCAGTTGATTCTTGGGTGCCTCCCTCCTAAATATGAATAAACAACAAAGGGCGACCATGCATTTGAGGAAGGCCTTGAACTATAGAACAAATAAATTAAATGGGAAAAAGAAATTTGAAGAAAATAGACAATAGAGTGGGCAGAATAATTTTTTTAAAAAACCCTTTTATTTACTCCTTCAAAATTAAGAGAGGACATCATATCAATGGAAGTGAGCTGGATATTTTACAAAATGAGCAATCAGAATAAGAGTTCTTATAAATTAAATATTGTAGAAAAGTTGGAAAAGTTGGAATAAGTCTTCCAAAAAGTCAAAGAGAAAGGTAATATGGGAGAAAAGATATAGAAACTAAATTATTGACCTAAGAAGTACAATTTTCTACCGGTAAGAACTCCAGAAAGAGAAAATGGAGGGCAGCAATTATCAAGAAATAGTACAGAAATTCCTCAGAACTGAAGGACATGTGGCTTCAAATTGAAGATGATACTGAAAGCCCAGGGCAAGATAAAAAAGCACATTTCATGAAAGTTTTCAGTATCGAGAATATAGAAAGAATCTGAATGTTTCTAGGGAGAAAAAAATCAGGTTACATACAAAGGCTCAGAAATGGCATTGAATAGAAGTTAGAAGATAGTAGAGCAATGCTTTAATATTTGAGAGGCAAAATAATTTCTCACCTAGAACTCTTTACCCAGCCAAATTATGAATTGTTAGGTAAAATAAAATATTTTCATAGTTGTGGGCCTTTAGAGTATTATATCCCATGTATACATTTATAAAAAGCTGAAGGGGTGAGCTAGTAAATGCAGAAGAGGGAGATACAGAATTTAAGAAAGGGAGCAAAGAGAAGTCCCAGGACTACAGTAACTCAGCAGGCTTAGAGAGAAAGCAGTATCAATACACCAAGAGAGTGGAGGGCTCAGAAGAAAAGGCTCCATAGAAAAATTAACAGATAGATTACGTGGTTGTCTTAGTCCATTTTCTGCTGCTGCAGATTGAGTATCCCTTGTTTGAAATGCTTGGGACCAGAAGTGTATTGTATTGCAGGTTTTTTGGATTTTGGACTATTTACAGATATATAATGAGATATCATGGGGATGGGAGCCAAGTCTAAACACAAAATTCATTTATGTTTCACGTATACCTAACACACATAACCTGAAGGTAATTTTATACAATATTTTTAGTTTTGTGCATAAAGCAAAGTTTTTACTGCATTTTGACTGCAACCTGCATTTTTCACTTGTGGAGTCATGTCAGTACTGAAAAAGTTTCAAATTTTGGAGGATTTCAGGTATTTGTATTAGGGCTGCTCAACTGTGTAACAGAATACCACAGACTGAGTAATTTATAAAGAAAAGAGATTTATTTGACCCATGGTTTTAAAGGCTGCTAAGTCCAAGATCAAGGGGCTGCATCTGGTGAGGGCCTTCTTGCTGTATCGTAACACTGGGAGGAAGTACACTCAAGAGACAGAGAAAGGGAGAGAACCTAACTCATCCTTTGTATCAGATACCCCTCTCTAGATAACTAACCCCTCCTGCGATAAAGGTATTAACCATTTATGAGGGTGTAGCCCTCATGACCTAATCACCTCTTAAAGGTCTCACCTCCCAATACTGTTAAAATGGCAGTTAAATTTCAATATGAATTTTGGAGGGGATATTCAAACCATAGCAGTGGTGTTGAAAAATGTATTATTGGGTGGTTTATTTGGATAATTTGGAAAGAATTTGTGATAGAGACAAAGAACTTGAGCAAACTAAAACATATAAGCAATTACATTTTGGAGGTCAGATATTCTTTGACTGTGCTAAGACTGGGCCAGACGCTGGCTTAGGTTTGCAGAGGTTACAGAAAGAGGAGTGAGTAGCAGTGCTATGAAGGACTGAGCATAGGAAGCAGGGAAAAAAATGATTTTCCTTTCTTCTGTCTAAAATTGATAAGAAATTGTAGTATAATCATGTTATTTAGAAATGTACAAAGTAGAAAGAAGAAAAATTAGGTAAAATATTTGAAACGGAACTTGGAGTAGAATGCTGGTAAGATGGAGTACTGCTACTTTTTCATTATAATTACAGTACAAGTTGACTTTTTAAACTATGTTCATGTATTACTTTGATAAAAATGCATGCACTACATACTGATTGTGATGAGTGCCATGAAAATAGGGGTAGTACAATGGAGTGGGTAATGCGACATGCAGGATAACATTCTTTAGATGGGATGGTCAGACAAGACTCCTGTCTAAACCTGAGTGATGAGAAGTAATTGTGTGTTGATAGAGGGTGAGTGTTTCCAGACAACAGTATAGTCTGTGAGAAGACTCTAGGCTGAAAAGGGGCTTGATGAGTTCCTGGACCTGAAAGAAGGCTGGAGACTGGTGTGATGAAGGGGGTTATAAGAGACAAGGTTGAAGAGAGGTAGGCATGGGTCAGATCATCCTAGGTCCTAATGGTTTATGAGTTGCTGTAATTTTTCTTTTAACCCAAGGTACCACTGCATAAAACGCCCAAACTCCTCTTTTATGCTTGATGGAAACCTAATGTGCTCTCACTCAATAAGCTTTTATCAGATGTCTACTGTGTGCATTTTAAATAAATATTTAATTTAGACTAGAGGTGGATTTTTTTTTTGAGACAAGATCTCAGTCTGTCACCCAGGCTGGAATGCAGCGGCATCATCATCCTAGCTCACAGCAACCTCAAACTCCTGGGCTCAAGCAGTCCTCCTGCCTCAGCCTCCTGAGTAGCTGGGACTACAGGCACGCACCACCATGCCCAGCTGATTTTTTCTATTTTTTGTAGAGACAGGGTCTTGCTCTTGCTCAGGCGGGTTTCAAACTCCTGACCTCAAGTGATTCTCCTGCCTTGGCCTCCCGGAGTGCTAGGATTAGAGGCGTGAGCCACCATATCTAGCCTAGAGGTGGATATTTATACTGAGTTATGTGAGTCTGTATGTGAATCACAGAATTTTCTGGAATATTAATTCTTGAATAGCTTTGAAAGAGAGCTAATCTAAACATAGAATTTTTTTCTTTAACTTCTAGTACCCAAAATCCCTGATATATTTTGCCAGCGGGTGTTACACCTATATTTGATGTGAGGAATCATTAAAGAGTATTTTAACATTGAATTTGGGCCTTTTTATTATTGTAGTTATTTTTATTATTATGGCATTTGGATATGTTTAGGCCACCATAGTCTAGGAAGAATTGAAAATTCTGGTTTTCAAAAATATCTACCTTTTAAAAATAAAGTTTACTCACTAATTTCTTCCTCTTTTCTTTTTTTTTTTTTTTGAGACAGGGTCTCAGTCTGTTGCCCAAGCTAGAGTACAATGGTGTCATCATAGCTCACTGCAACCTCAAACTCCTGGGCTCAAGCAATTCTCCTGCCTCAGCCGCCTGAGTAGCTGGGACTATAGGTGTTTGCCACCACACCCGGCTAATTTTTCTATTTTTTATAGCGACGGGGTCTGCTCTTGCTGAGGCTGGTCTTGAACTCCTGAGCTCAAGCGATCCTCCCACCTCAGCCTCCCAAAGTGCTAGGATTATAGGCATGAGCCGCTGTGTCCAGCCTCACTATTACTAATTTCTTTAAAAAAATTGGTTATCAAAATTGTAGGCTATAAGAAATAATCTTATATACAAAAATATTTAAAAATAATTTCAATTGTTACTAGAATTTTCATTTAAAAGATGCTTAAAGGATATTCCATTTCATAGTGTACATAGAAAAGGGAAAGAGTGTGTGTGTCTGTCTGTCTGTCTGTCTGTCTTATGCAGGGCCGTCCCTTCCCGCGAGTCTTTTACCCTCTTGTCCGTAAATTCCCCACAACTGTCTCAGCCAATACCTACTGACTCTTTTTTATCCCATTTATTTCTTTGATAAATATTTACTGAGTGCTTACTGTGTATTAGGCACTGTTCACTTTGTTGTTGTCAGCTTTGTAGAGCATTTTTATTTGGACATATTAAAGGATTTTTTCCTGAATTATTTTTCTTAAGCAATGTAATTAGTATAGAAGTAAAAACAACTCAGATCTGCCACTAAATTAAAATCCTGATAGATACTTATTTTTAGCCTCTGTTTTCTTCCAGGTATGTTATCGAGATTTTCTGTGTCATTGTTTCTTACAGGTATGCTGGAGCAATGGAAAGATTGCAGGCAGAGACTGAACTTATTAATAGGGTAAATAGTACTTACCTTGTGAGGCACAGGACCAAAGAGTCAGGAGAATATGCAATTAGCATTAAGTAAGTAGGACAAGTACTTTTACAGAAATAGATTTCCTGTTTTCATAATTGCATAGACCATCTGACATGTATAACACTAAAGTTGAAAACCCGCGTTCTAATTGCAGCAGAAATAATGCATCTATCCAGACAGTTCATTAATACTTGAAAATATCTGTTAGAAAAACAGTAATAAGTGTTATAGGCTGCTAATTGGCATATTAGATTTCTTTCATAATATTGTATTTTGTTGATTTGATGTATGTGTATTTCTAGTAAGTTCTAAGAGTACAAATTGCTAGATTTTATTTGGTTTTTCTACATTCTCTAACTGAACTCACAAAATGAATTGAGTATAATGATTAATTAAATCCAACTCCCCTTCTCACTTCAAATATTGGTTGTATCTTCAACCAATCTAGTAAATATATTTTGTTAATTAGCTGCCACCAGTGTATTGGCATAGGTATATATTTTCTCTTCAGAATTAATTCCTATAATGTTATTGGGGCATGCCCTCTGGTAATTATTGATTTCTACTGATTAAAAACACATTTATATTCATAAGTTATTCATTGCCCACAGGTACAATAATGAAGCAAAGCACATCAAGATTTTAACAAGAGATGGCTTTTTTCACATTGCAGAAAATAGAAAATTTAAAAGTTTAATGGTAAGCATTGATTATTTCTTTTCAATCTGTGATCCCTATTTTTCTCGTTAGAAAGGTCAGTTTAATTCTGTAATTTCTTGGAAATTTTGCTCACTGAAAAGTTATTTAAAGAGAATCATATTATAACTTTGCAGCAGAATCCTGAAAATTATAATTTTAAGAGCTATAATTAAATTTTATATTGCTCAAATCATATTTTTCATTGTAGACTAAGTTTGCAAGTGTTAGATAATACTTCAAAGTCTATGCTATTTAAGACTCTTAGAGCAATGACAGATTCAAATATAAATACAAACAATTTCCAATTATTTGTGTGAGTTTTGGCTTGTGTTTGAATGACACACAGCAAATTTTTAATGTGTCTTTCTTTCCTCTTCTTCCTTCCATTACCTGTATCTCCTCATCGAGATAGAGGAATGTATTTTTAATTATAACACGGAACATTATAATTAGCAAAATACCTCTCACATTTAGGTTCATTTCATACAAAATGCAATATAAAGTCAAAGATTTTCATATTTTCTCCTATTTTAAATGATCTGTGCTATGGTCCTCATTCATTACCTTGGACAATTAAGTAGTGACAAGGTAACATTTTTGCCACACAACAGTTAATATTTCATAGGAATTTTACATTTAAATGGAAATAGTATATTGTTGCCAAATTGCTTCAAATGACAAAGGATTATTGATTAAAAATCTGTACAATTTTTAAAAAATTGCAACTTAATAACGGCATTAGCACTTAAGAATATCGTGTATATGTCATATAAACGATGCATATAGGCCATCATATGTGCATCTCAAGTCTGTTTCTCACATTTGATAGTTTCTTGAGATAATGAAGAATTTGGATGCAAGACATAAGATGCATTTGCAGCTGCTAAGTACTTTGAGTAACAATGGGAGGGACCACTCATTGATTGAACCATCGTTCAAATGATACACACTGCATCCTTCCAGAAAACATCTCAAAGGACTTTGCAGATGTTAACAATAAAGTTAAAACTACACATAAGAAAGCCTTACTAAACAGGACAGCCTGAATGCCTTATCTAAAAATTTACAACTGCATCAAGACAGGAATCAGTGTTTTAAAGAAATCGAAGCATCTCAAGTTGAAAGAAAAATAAGAAAACCTCTCTGGACATAAATGCCACATTCCCAATTCAAAAGCTACGGATGGGCAGCAAGGTCATGTCCTGGAAAACGCAAACTCTGCCAAACTGGTAACCGAGATGTAGGCATCCTCCCTGATGGATGTGACTTACATTCTGTTGAAACAAGCAGGCTGTGCACAGAGAGACTTGGACCAGAGGAGGTTCTTCATAAAATGAAAACCTAGGAGAGAGGTGGCGAGTAGATGCACAAATAATGAGTGACAGATGCAGCTGAAACATGATTCAAGCACACACAGGGACTCTCCACATCTCTGCAAGACACACCAGCTTGAGCTTTCACCTGCAGCACTTCCTTGGATGGTAATGAGGCTGCTCCATAGTGTTACAGTTAATACAGGACTTAAAAAAAAGCTGCAGGGCCAAAGATGCCTACCAGTCTTGCAGACTTTGAAAGTAGCAAGGGGAACTCCCATCAGAGAAGACAAGCAAAGAGGATGAGAGGAATAGTCACTGCAAAAGGGCCAGTCAATTTAGCTTTGTGTCACCTGGGTTCAGCTCAAGGAAGTTCTTCAGTAGCTTAGGTTAGATATGAAAAGCGAGAAATATCACAGTGACCTCGATTGGTAGACATAGATCCTTGAGTTCCTATCTGCATGTAAAGCTGTGATTATAGTAAAAGCCATAGAGACCCAGAAGTCAAATAAATTTGCACCAGAGAGCTCTCTGGTTTTTGCAGTGAAGTTCTGGAAAAGGAATTATTCCAGAACTCCTTGTCATAGGGCTAAAATAAGCTACCCTTACAGGGTATGTATAGAATCTCAGAAATGCCACCGTTAGAGACTCATGAATATATTTTTTCCTCCATTATCTGAGAATCTTTTGTAAGGAAGCACGTATCACAGTGTGTTAAAGGGAAGGGATTAAGAATTAACAGTAAAATTACAATGAAACCAAAAAACTTTAGCAAAAGGATGTAATTGTGAAAGAAAGAAAGACAAGGAGCTGAAAAAATCTCAGTATCAGAAAAGTACTTTGGTCAGATTTAACTAATAACTGTAAAATTTGCTGAAGAGGCAGCTGAACTAGTTTGGAGCTGACCCTTCTTTTTGTTTCTGTTTATTTGTTGAGAAAATTTATATTGAGTCCTTACTATATGAAATCACTGGTTTCAAAAATCACTGGATTCAAAAAGGACTTAGCCATTCTAAACAAGCTTACACATTGGTAAATACATGTGTACCAAGAACCTCACAAGAGTTCAGTCCTTTGAATCTAGGCTGGGAAATGCCACAGGGATACTTGGTCAGAAGGAATGGCTCATGTTTCAGTAACCAGACCTTTTGGAAGGAAATAGAAGGTTAAAAGGTGTAGGGAGGGGCTTTTTAAAATCAGGATCATGCAACCTCCTGTAGTCAGTCACCTTTCCCATGTTGGTGTCAGCTAACACAGTTCCCGTTGTAAGTAAGTAGTGGTCTGTGGATTTGAGTTGTTTCTTAAGAATCCTTCTATTATTGGTGTTGAAGTTATACTGTCTACCTCTGAAATGTAGTAGGCCCTGGAACTAAATTTTAATCTGGAAAAGATGTAAAATACAAGTGAACTCCAGAGCTTGTTTTAAATTAACCAGTTTCTCCTAGGGAAGATCGGCCGTAGGCGGTTATAACCTAACCCCTTACCCCTGGGTTTCAATAGCTTGGTTAATCAAAATCTTTGTTTTTCTTTGTCATTAAATTCAAATCCTAAATGGATTTCTGTATCCAGATTACAAGGCATTAATTTTGTTCTAATTTTCACGTATGCCAGACAATCCGTGTCCAAATGCGGTTTATAAACTGTCTCCCTTGCCTGTTTCCTTGGTAATTGGAACGACTGGCTCTCACTCATTATTTTTCACAGAGACTTGAATTGTTGACACTGCTGTGTCAGTGTGAGATAAGGAAAGCTTAGCGATTTCTTTTGTTTAGAGTCTTCTTATGTACTTGTTGTACCTGAAGGTCAATGACTGCTAAAGCAAGGGTGGATTAGACTAAAATGCAGAAAGCATAAAGGCATGAATTGGAAAAGATCCATGGTGGCACTGTTTAATTCTACCCCTTAGAAACATGTAGGGAGATTTACTCTCATAAGACTATAAAAATGGAACTAAAATCTCTTCCATGCTTAGTGAAGTGATGAGTATTTTGCAGTTTGCTAAGCCACATGACCCTAGGCCTAGAAAGTTACTTTTTTCTTCCATAAAATTTGGAGATGGGTAGGTATTAAATGATCACCAAATCCCTTTTCAGTATGCTAATTCTATGGTTTCAGGCCAACTTCACATAAACTTTAATTCACAGTAATTCGTAGCAAAATTCATAAAATTCACATTACCTATAGCAAAGTTACATTTAAGTTCAAGCTATTGGCTTATAATTCCTTTCAGGTTTGTTTCCATACCGCTAAAGAAAATAGCACATTTTACTCAATTTAAACAAGACAGAACAACCCTTTGGTATCATTTGTGTCAGTGACACAATACAAACATGCACAGTTCTTCCAGAGACCTTACAAAATTTTGCTTTGTATTTTTTTAAATTTAAATAACTATATTGGTCACTAAGTAGACTTTAATTCTAGACCTTGTCTTTGCAAACAGTGTTAAAAATCACCATAATACAAATGTAATATTCTGATCATTGAACTCATTTTGGGGATATAAAATTCTATCTGATATTTTATTATTATTGTTGTTGTTTTTCTTTGTTTTTAAAGGTTGGTCTTATTCCAAATTCTTTTTTACTTTTTCAAGAACCCCTATCTGGGCCCAGGGAAAGAAGAAAGAAAGGAAGAGATATTTTTTTTTAGATTATAGACATAATGTGTATCAGACCCTGGCATCTTAAGTCTAAGAAAACAAAGTTCCTGGTGCATCGTGGACACTTAACAAATACTACTTCTCTTTTGCCTCCCTTTTTAAAATTGACATTTGCCAGGTACTACTTGCTAATAGTAGGATGTGGTTCAGAGCATGAACTTTGGAGACACACCAGCTGTATTTATTAACCTCACTGAGATTCGAGCATCAATGGTAAAAAGGCCCATCTCATAAGGTTCTTGAGCCTGGCCCATGGGATAATGGTAGCTGTTATGATTATTCACATGTTCAGGCACTATGTATATTCTGTGATAGTCTGTGAAAAGGTTTATCACAGGTGTGGGGATTGAAAAACCTGCATTGGCTTTATCCAATGCTTTAGCCAAACCATGTTGCTTTTAGTTTATGAAGGTGGTCTTTACTTTATCGCCTTTATGTCTGTTCCCAGCCTGGCTGCTCTACCTAAAACAATCCTTCTGCTGTTCCTGGCTGTTTTAATTTTACTTGTTCTTCAATTTAAGACAAGTTACTTCTATCATGAAACCTTCCCTCCTTCTCCCTACTGGACACACACAGTGAAGTTCTCTCTCATGCCTTTGAACTTTCCCTTCTAGGATGAGAACTTCTAGGGGGCAGGAACCTTATCTTTATAATCTTTGTGACCCATGAAATTCACAGCACGGTGTATTCTACAACTTGTCCAGGTTTTGTCATAAATAGTAAAGAAATCATTGATGATGCTCTTTTTCTTCTTTTGGGTAATTTTTGGCCTGATTGATTCATTTTGGCACCTTTCAACATAGCCATTGAATGGAGGTATTGAGTCAATGACAGTGTGGTTTTTAGAAGAACTGAGTTGCTTTTTCACTTTTTTTTTTTTTAAAAAGGTGCTATAATAGAAGCACTTAATAATTAAGTTAAAAGTGATTTTGCTTTTATTTTCATTCCAGATATTTCTAAGAAACTTTATAGTTCTCATCTAATGATAAGATGCATTTTTATGAATTATTATTCAACTTCTGTTTACAGTAGAGGGATTCAAATTTGTGCAGAATTTATGAAACCAACATGTGAAAAGAAATTTCCTGAAACTTTAGTCTGAAAGATGGTGGGTGGTTATTACATTAGACTTGGATGTATTTAAGGCAAATTCTTTATTAGAGAGAATTGGAAAGAACCACATTATTGACCTCCGTGAGTAGCAGATAATATACAGAGCTGTGATGGGCACTAACACTTCATCATCATAAACCAGAAACAATATCAAGTACCATTTGTGCTTTATCAACTTTTGTTTACCATGGAAAAGTATATTCAGTATCAAGTTTGTTTTTCTGCCATGTTCAAAGAAAGTGCAGGAAACTAGAAATTGCTATATATTCAGCAAGCAGCTGTTCCTTTTATTTTTGTTTAGAAAGGCAAGTATTTAATAAATAAGAACAATAATTACTACTCTGAAATTGAGATTTAATACAGTTTCTTTTCATTTACCACATGTGACTAAAGACTAACAGGATGTTCTCTATCTGTGAATAACAATAGGGGGTGACATATTATAAATGGCCTGAGTAGCAAGGACAACTACTGTGTCAGTGTCATGTATATCCAGACTGCAGGGAAAGATTATCATTTACTTACTCTTCTGTATACATATGGAAAATTTAACATTAAATTGATCATCCTTATATTGTAAGTAATTATGTCTTAAGAAGTTTGTATGTTTGAGAGTAAAGGTATCCTTACCAAAAATCATCCTTGATTCTTTTTTCTGAAGGAACTTGTGGAGTACTACAAGCATCATTCTCTTAAAGAAGGGTTCAGAACCTTAGATACAACTCTACAGTTTCCATACAAGGAGCCAGAACATTCAGCTGGACAGAGGGGTAACAGAGCAGGCAATAGCTGTGAGTATTAAAATTGAGAATAAGATTTGCTGTCACTTAAGGATTGGAGGCATAATAACATTAAACATCTTCAATCCAGATTTTGAAAGAAAACCAATGAATATGCTAATGTATTGAGCAAGGACTTTTTCTGGAGCTAAGCAGAATCAGATGGGCCAATAGGTTTATGAACATGTGTTGTTAAAGATCTTTCTGCTGAATTAAAAATTATGTTTGTCAAAACCCCATCAGAAATATAAAGGGCATGTTAATGTGTAAATTTTGTACTTTTCATTGACTTTTATATTAACCAATTTTTTTTTAACTTACACATAATGTTCACGGTCATAATGGTGTTTGAATAATAGTATTTAAGAAGGGCTGGTACACAGCTCTCCCAGTTAGCCTCGTATCTCAAATCTGCTTTATGAGTCTATTTTATTGACTACATTTAGAATTTTGAAGTGACTAACATATTTTCTTGGATGCCAGTATTTCTAAAACTACACATTTGCCACTCTCTTTTGGAATGAGGGCTGTGCCAAAACTCATTACGAAAGATTAGCACAGTAACAAAAGCATATTATACTTTGAGTGTGAGTCCGCGTCAAAAACTTTTTTCTCGTCATGTAATGTTACATAATCTTCCTGGAGATAGCTGTAGCATATGAAGAGAACATTGTGATGGAAAGTGTTGTGAAGAATGGGTGATTTCACTCCCCTATTTTGATATCATTTTTTCAAAAAAAACTATTTTGGGGGAGAAATGAATACAATGTTATTACTCTTAGAATCTTTAGCCTAAGCAAAACTGTAATATCTAGAGGTATTTGAAGAAAGAATTTGCATCTGTTTAATATAACTTTATTTTTCCCCCTAAAAGCAGAATGTAAAGGGGAAACAGGTAATGCTAAGGGTCCCAACGACATCAGTAAAACTTGATGCACTTCAGTATAAGTAAATAAACATGTAATTTTTCCCATCAATTGACAGGCTTTTTTTGCTTGAATGACTTAAGAGCTGTTCTCCTCACAGTCATCAGTGATAGATGCCTAAGTGTGTGCAGTGGAAGTAGTTAAGAGCACATTTATGTTAAAACTTTAAACACATATTAAATTTTATCTTTGTATTTCTGTAGCCCAGTATTACCTAATTATCTCAGATTCTCATATAGGAGTAATTTTTGCTCATTCAAAAATGGAAGTTTTCCCTAAAAAACAATTCTCCTACACATTTCTTAAAAGTCTATCATAGTTACGACTTTTCCCCCAACATGAAACATAATTTTCAACTCTCTTTGCCTTTGCCTTCCCAGCAGCAAGAGATAATAAGAGTCTTCAGAGAGGGCATTTATACGAACTATCCTAAGTGAGTTGTTCACTTAGTTCTAGCGAGCCTAGGAGGGACAAGAGGACAAACAGGGAGCATAGATGTCCCACGTTAGGTAGGAAGGTCGTTAACCCTCATATTTCACTGTGTGGTTTACTCCCAGGTACTTCCTCGGTACGTTTGGGGCCTCAGAGAATGTTGTCCAGCAGTGAATGCAGTTGCCTAACTTAAGATTTATCTCTAGTGTTTAATGAAGTACTTAATACTCAAACTTGTTTAGCAACTAGAAAGGAAAGTAAAGGCCTTTTTGTTTGTTTGTGTTAA
Source organism: Propithecus coquereli (assembly GCF_000956105.1). Lineage (NCBI taxonomy): Eukaryota > Metazoa > Chordata > Mammalia > Primates > Indriidae > Propithecus > Propithecus coquereli. Next base: position 2,031,450 of record NW_012148496.1, read on the forward strand.
GCAGAGCAAATAGAATGACTGTGAATATCCATGCTGGCTCAGGGAAATTTTTCAACCAATGGAGCCATGAGTTTAAACTTCCCCACTCAATCTTTTTAAGGACTCTGGCAGCTTAAGTCAAGCCACTAAAATCCTTTTGTATGTAAGAAGGAAAAGCAAATGATTTGTTTAAAATTTAATCTTTGTTATAGTTTGACTTTTCAGTTTATTCATTCGTTCAGCAGATATATATTAAACACACACAAGGCACTGTTCTAGTCCTGGGATACAGCAATTAAGAAGACAAAGTCCTTGCCTTTAAGGTGAAGTTTACATTTTAATAGGGAGACTCAGGCATATCTGGGTTAGAGGAGTTTGATATTTTTGTGCAGAGTAATCAGGGCAGATTTCACATAAAGTGACCGGAAAGAAGTGAGGGAGTGAGTTAGTAGGTCAGTCAGCAGTGACTGCACGATGGTTAACATTCAAAGATTATTCATTCATTACCACAAAAGGGATTATAATCTTAGATCAAATGTATGATAATATCCCAATGCTTTATTTACTTTATACTAACTTTGTATAAAATGGGAGGAACACCAAGATGGTTCTGAGGACTAAATAAGGTGCCGTACGAAGCACTGAGCACGGTGCCCGCGCACGGCAGACACCCCATCACAGCTGCGCTGAGGCTCCCACTGCTTCCGCTGCTGCCTCTTCTTCTAACACAGCACTTTCCTGTGTTTTTAAAGCTTGAATAAATTTACAAATTCCAATTCTTATAGCAATTTCTATCTTTGATTTTATGATTTTTTAAATATAACTTGCTTATTTTATACCAAGTCTTGATTAAGGGTTAACCCTTAATGAAAACACTGCTTCTATTTTTAGGCATGTTGTACTTCCCAGAAAATGGTAAGGAGGAAATGCTACTTGTTCGGTTTCGAAAGATCGTGCAGGATGTCTTTATGTCCTTACCTCTGGTTCATAGCTTTAGGTGTGCTGCTAAATATCATCTAAAAATAACTGTTACCTGGCAGTATCACCCTGGGATACTGGATTAGACAGAGCGCTGGCATCTCCATTACTTTTAAAAGGCCTTGGAGGATGCAGAGCAGGCCAGGTAAGGCTCAGTCCCATCCTGTGTTCTGAGTGGAGGTTGAGAATGGAACTTTAATCCCTGAAACCTACTGTTTATTGTTATTTTTAAACAATATAGTCACCTTGGAAAAGACAGTCCCAGGGCATTGTGGAGGCTGCTTGCTGCTGGGCTAGTCTATGTTAGAATGTTCTTGGGATGATTACCAACTATTTTTCAAGTCTGTACAATACGGTAAGGTTATGACAGAACTACTTCGTGCAGATGCAAAATAACATGTAAAAAGATATTGATTAGAATTAAGCAAGATTCCAAAGTATTAAGCAAGGAGCGTAACATTTCTAGGTTAGAAGCCTAGTAATGTTGTCTAGGTTATCTCTCAGGCGGTCTCCCAGGATGATGGGGTTTTCTCTTTGTCTTTAGAATGACTTAAGAGTGTTTTCAAGAAAAGAGAAAAAGAGAAAGAGAACATAGGGAGAACTCAGGCATAGCTGTGAGCTCTTGAGCTTTCTCTAGAAACTGCAGTAGCTCCATGGAGGATACTCTATGGATCTGTGTAAGAATTCCATCGTTTTCTAAAGTGCTCATAGCAAACCTGCCTTAGATTGCTTTAGGTATACCTGTAGGGCTTGTATATTTGAAGGGCATTAAATTGACTTTTTCCTTTCTTGCTCTACAATGAACACGTAATTATTTTCAGGTGTGCCCCTGAGCAGCTGTCTGACCTTAAGTGAGTCACTTAGCCTGTCTAGGCCTCGTCTTTCTCATCTGATGAATGAGAAATGAGATTAGAGATTCTCTTATGTTCTTTTAAAAATAGCATCTTAGGTTTCTTTTGTTGTATGCATGAGAAAAGGAGGTTAGGTAGAATGTTAATAGATCGTTACAGTAGGAAAAGTTGCACAATTAGCTGTTTTGTGACTCACAAGGCAGACCTTAAACATGTTCCCGTTTTTATTTATGGGGAATTAATTGGGCCACAGAGTGGAGTTGGGTAATTTTTACTTTTGGCTGTCATGATATTTATATATCAAAGTATTTTCCACAAGAACTTAACTAATTATAAAAGGAAAAATAGTAATAACTAAACCAAGTGATCAAAGTTATCATCACTAGTAACTGGGCAGATAGATATCATGTACCTCCTGCTGTAATGGTCTAAGAAGGACACACCACCACTTCGGTGGTAGTCCAGCCTCCAAAATGCATAATTTGAATCTAATCATGAAGAAACTTCGGACAAACCCAAATTGAAAGACATTATGCAAAATAATTGGTTTATACTCTTTATAAATGTCAAGGTCATTAAAGACAAAGAAAGACTGTGGAACTGTTTCAGATTCAAGGAGACCAAAGAGTATGACAACTGCATGTAACATGTGATCTTGGATTGAGTCACGGAATAGGGTGAGAAAAAAACATATATGCATATACATGTATGTATATGTATATATAGTAACATATTTTTATATGTTATAAAATATGTATATATGTTGCTATAAAGATGTGAGTGGGACAATTAGCAAATTTTGAATACATTTTCCGGATTGAGCAATAGTGCTGTATCAATGGAACTTTCTGCTCTTGATAATTGTACTGTGGTTATATAAGAGCATACCTTTGTTTTTAGGAAGCACATACTGAAGTATTTATCAGTAAAGGGGATTGTGTCTGCAATTTATTCTCCAGTGGCTTAGAAAAAACATAGATTAATAAAGCAGACATCATAAAATGTTAACATTTGGGGAGTCTGAATGAAAAGTGTATGGGAATTCTTTGTGCCATTCTTGCTACTTTAATTCTGAAATATTACAGAACAAAAAGTTTGCCGGCTATGTCTAAAGAACTGGGAGGAAGTAGCAGCGTCCTCCTTTCATCTGCTCCAGGTGTGAGGGGGCTCGGCCCACGGATTTCAGGGCATGCACAGCACTAGGGTGTGCTGAATAAATCATCTTTGAAGGCTTATCTGTGACCTTGTTGTGTTTGCTTATTTATTCACTCACTCCTTTATTCAACAAATATTTCTTCAGCCCTTACCATGTGCCAAGCCTGTGCTAGATGCTGGAGTTAATAATAATGAATAAGAGACAGTCTGGTGGACAGGAACAGATAAAAACAAATGCCATCTTCAATAATCACAAATTTTGATAAGCCTTACGAAACCAAAGCACAAGTGCAAGGGCATGACAGGAGGGCCCATTTACCCTATGGGGTCACAGAAGGACTTTTTGAAGAAGTGACATTCAGGCTAAACTTAAAGGGTCTGTGAGAGCTGGCAGGGTGTAGAGTGGTAGACAGTAGGGAAACTGCACAGTGAAGAGGTTGCTTGTGTGAAGGCTGTTAAGCAACAAAGAACTGGATATATTTAGGGAATTTAAAAACGGTCCACGTGTTTGGAGCTTAGGGAGTGGCTTTTGATGTTTGCAGTTGGAATGGATTGAAGCTTCATAGGCAGAAAACAACATGAACTGATTTACATTATTTTTAAATATCACTGGATACTCTGTGAGGAGTGGCTTGGAGGGAGGCAGGGACAGAAAGGAGAATAATTAGGAGCCTGTTGCAGATGTTCCTTAGAGGGATGAGGGTGGTTTGGACAAGAGTTGAATAGTGACAGTGGAGGACAGTGGGCAGATTTGAATATATCCTAGAGGTTGAGTTGATTGAATAAAGGAGTTGAGATAGAAGTAGTATAAGTATGGTACACAAGTTATGTCCCTAAGACAACTGGCAAATGGTGAAACCACTGGCTGACCAGGAAACGAAGAGAGAGAACAGGTTTAGAAGAGAAGGTAATACATTCAGTTTTGCACAGTGTTTCCGTACCTGTGGATACTCAGTGGTTCAGTGAGCAGTTGGCACCAAGGAGAGTGTTCTGGGTTGAAGGTAGAATTTTGTGAATTATACATTTCATAGTTGACATAGAATATAGTAATTTGAGAATTACAGTTGTTTGTATATAGGTTTAATTTCTTCTGGTATATTGTTCTCTGGAGCCCTAGGGACCAGGATTCCTTTTTGTCATTCTCAATTGTACTTTTTCCCAGAGGCTTCCATGAAATAGTGCTCAGAAAGGACTGAGTAAGTGAAGTCAGAAACTAAGGTGCATGTGAGACATAGCAGGTATTAGAGTGCTAAGTTATATTAGCATTTCAATTGGATATTGAAGAAAGCATAGAAAGATGGATGAGTTTGAAAACAAAATATAGATCACCATGTTCCTTTTGGTGTGATGACAGATATTGTAACCATTTGTCAAAAATTGACAAAGGCTACCCTGGGTCGTTGGGACCATACACATAACCTCGCAGGAAGCAGCAGAAGCCAGAGCAGAGCCTGGGCTACCTCTCCCTGGGTGTGGCCTCTTTCCTTCTGCCCATGTGTCCTCATTATTCTGTTAGCCATCTGACAAGGTACCTAGGTTTCATTTTTAGTCAGAAGCAGGGACTTGGAGAATTTGTGTCATATTTGTTTAACTCAATATAACATAATGTAGCTTTCTTATTCCTGGTAATTCCTAAAACATCCTAGTATTTCCTTGCTACTATTTATTAGTTACCTTACAGTATAACAGGGGATGGGATTGATTATGTCCCTCATGCAGAGTCCTCACACATCCACTTAGTTTCTCCCCTCTGGCCCTTCTAATTCAGCATACCTGTATTTGTCTGCCCTTATTTTCTGATCTCATCTGTCCTCAGCCTTGCATCATCTTTTCCTTGGCCATTTGGCATTTGGGTTTGATATGATCTAATTGTATTCTGGTAACTTAAATATTTGTTTTAATCCCATTGCCTTAGTTCCTTAGAACTGCTATAAAATTATCACAAACTAGATGGCTTAACACAACAGAAATTTACTCTCTCACAGTTCTAGAGCCCAGAAATCCAAAATCAAAGTGTTGGGAGGGCTAATTGCTTCTGGAAGCTCTGAGGGAGAGTCCCATGCCTCCGTCCCACTTCTGCTGGCAGTCTTTGGCGTGCGGGGTTTGTGGGCGCGTCGCTCCATCTGCCCGGTCTTCACATCACCTTCTCCTCCGTGCATCATCTCCCTTTCTCTTCTCTTATAAAGACACTTGTCATTGGATTTAGGGCCCACCCAAATACAGGATGATCTCATTTTAAGATCCTTAACTTCATTACATCTGCCAAGACCTGTATTTCAAATAAAGTCACATTCAAAGGTCCTAGTTACACACATCTTTTCAGAGGGCCACCATTCAACTTACTGCAAACTCATTGTATTAATTTTAAAATTTTCCCTAAATTTTCCCATCTTTATTCTAATTTTTCTTTTTGCAGTGCTTATAACTTGGAGTTATAAGAGGACTTTACATTATTAGAGCAGTCAAGCCATCAATGGATGGGAGTTATAAGAGAAACATTTCCTTAATATTAATGCAATGAAGTGTCATCAAGGGATTGTAG
>NW_012148496.1:2037004-2038182 GCF_000956105.1 Propithecus coquereli
TTTTCTAAAGTGCTCATAGCAAACCTGCCTTAGATTGCTTTAGGTATACCTGTAGGGCTTGTATATTTGAAGGGCATTAAATTGACTTTTTCCTTTCTTGCTCTACAATGAACACGTAATTATTTTCAGGTGTGCCCCTGAGCAGCTGTCTGACCTTAAGTGAGTCACTTAGCCTGTCTAGGCCTCATCTTTCTCATCTGATGAATGAGAAATGAGATTAGAGATTCTCTTATGTTCTTTTAAAAATAGCATCTTAGGTTTCTTTTGTTGTATGCATGAGAAAAGGAGGTTAGGTAGAATGTTAATAGATCATTACAGTAGGAAAAGTTGCACAATTAGCTATTTTGTGACTCACAAGGCAGACCTTAAACATGTTCCCGTTTTTATTTATGGGGAATTAATTGGGCCACAGAGTGGAGTTGGGTAATTTTTACTTTTGGCTGTCATGATATTTATATATCAAAGTATTTTCCACAAGAACTTAACTAATTACAAAAGGAAAAATAGTAATAACTAAACCAAGTGATCAAAGTTATCATCACTAGTAACTGGGCAGATAGATATCATGTACCTCCTGCTGTAATGGTCTAAGAAGGACACACCACCACTTCGGTGGTAGTCCAGCCTCCAAAATGCATAATTTGAATCTAATCATGAAGAAACTTCGGACAAACCCAAATTGAAAGACATTATGCAAAATAATTGGTTTATACTCTTTATAAATGTCAAGGTCATTAAAGACAAAGAAAGACTGTGGAACTGTTTCAGATTCAAGGAGACCAAAGAGTATGACAACTGCATGTAACATGTGATCTTGGATTGAGTCACGGAATAGGGTGAGAAAAAAACATATATGCATATACATGTATGTATATGTATATATAGTAACATATTTTTATATGTTATAAAATATGTATATATGTTGCTATAAAGATGTGAGTGGGACAATTAGCAAATTTTGAATACATTTTCCGGATTGAGCAATAGTGCTGTATCAATGCAACTTTCTGCTCTTGATAATTGTACTGTGGTTATATAAGAGCATACCTTTGTTTTTAGGAAGCACATACTGAAGTATTTATCAGTAAAGGGGATTGTGTCTGCAATTTATTCTCCAGTGGCTTAGAAAAAACATAGATTAATAAAGCAGACGTCATAAAATGTTAACATTTGGGGAG
>NW_012148496.1:2050440-2051758 GCF_000956105.1 Propithecus coquereli
CATGGAGTTTACATGCTAGTGGGTAAAGCAGATAATATGTTAGAAGTTGCTGAGTGCTCTGGGAAAATAACACACTGAGATAATGGTACTCAGAAGTGCTGGGAATAGCTTATGATTTTAACTAGGCTAGTTTGATGATAAAGAACAAAATTGGAGTCTTATTTTCCTTCTTTTTGGTAGCATAGCAGCAAGCTGTTTCAACAGTTCTGAATTAGTTCAACAGTAGAACAGGCTGACACCAGCCAATGGCTCCAGAAGCTACCCTGTCTATCAACGCTACCTGTGTGACCAGCGAGCTTCTATTATTAGAAGCTTGTATAAATATCCTATCATTAGGTAGAGCAGACTGCTGAAACTTTAACCACGGTGTATGCAGACCACTTTTTCCCAACATAAGCAGTAGGACAATGGGAGTTTGAGGAATTGCGTGCACTCTACCTACTTTTCTGCTTATATGTTGTCTCTCCAATAAGCCGTTTCTGTCAGCATCACATGACACTAGTGGTATATGTCCATGACTCTTTTATAGGACATCAGAGTAGGCGCCATTGTGAGGATTTCATTTGAGTAAAAACTCAAGGTGGTGAGAGAGGGAACAGCCAGTGCTAAGGAGGGGGCATATCTGATGTGTGCAACGTGACCAGAGCAGAAGGAGCGAGAGGAAGAGTAGCAGGAGATGAAATGCAAGAGGTAAAGGAGGCCAGATCATGTAAGACCCTAAAGGACTTTAGCTTTTACTCTGAATGAAATGGGAAGCCATTGGAAGGATTTAGGCAAAGGAGAGATATGGTCTTACTTTAAGTTTTAAGAGGATTATTCTGGCTTCTGTATAGAAAAAAGACTATGGGGAAGAGGGGACTAAGTAGGCACAGGAGGACCAGTAAGGAGGCTCATGCAGCAATCCAGGTGTGAGATGATAGTGATTTGGACCAACATGTAGCTATTTTGGTGATATATTTTTGAAGGTGATCCAACAGGATGTTGTGATACATCAGATGTGATGTATAATAGTAAAAGAAGACTCAAGGATGACTCTAAGGGTTTTGGCCTGAGCAACTGGCAGATTGGAGGGTTTGTTTTTAGGGCTCCAATGGAGACTAAAGTCTAATTATAGCATTTGCAATTCAGAATGAATCATTTACATGTCTTTATATAATTTCTGTCTGCGTCCATCTCTTCACTAATTTATAACCTCCTTTGATGTCAGAGCCTTGCCTATTTGTTATGTCTCCTATAGTATCTTAGCACAGTCCTTGACACATTAGTAATTTAATAAATGTCTGCCAATTATTTTTAAAGAATGTGGATTTAGAATCAA
>NW_012148496.1:2051903-2053484 GCF_000956105.1 Propithecus coquereli
GTCTTTTATATTATCCATCAATACTGGAAGATTGTCTTGAATATACTTATATTCTAAATTAAAAACTGGTCTTAATGCAGTTAATACATTGCCTTATTAACTATAGTGACCTCATATGGCAGCCCTAATCCAAGGATTTGGTTTTTCTAGTCTCTCTTGCTTGGAGAACAAACAGAAATTTACCTAAATTGAAAGAAATTCCCTTTTTTCATCCTAAAACTTCAACCAGGCTCCTATTTGTCAAGATCAATTGCTGATGGCTCTTTTTTTAGTGGTATATACAACTGATATAGTCCTACCTCTACTGAATTCCAAATCTGCATAAGGTAACAGGTCTTAACTCTGCAACTCTCTTCTCTCCTAATAGTATTAGGAAGCTGAGTACAGATTCAACCTGGGTTTCCTTTCATCCATTCATATTTTCATTCATGGCTTTATGCATTCAACATCTATTGAGCTTCTACTTGCACCAAATACTTTATCTCACACACACACACACACACACACACACACCCCTTTAGTCTTACGTACAACATAGCTTAATGTCTGAGCAATAGGTAGGAATGCCAGGGGAATTCTTTTTGTATCTAGGCACCTCAAACTTACCATCTACATTAACCCCTATTGAGGCTTTTCCAAACAAGGACCTTCCATAACATTCCTGAGAGGTAGTCATCAGGTTTTGCTTGACTACTCAAGTGACTTTATGTCCACTACCACACAAAGCACCCAATTTATTTTTTTAACAAAATTAAGGTTTTTTATATTAATCCAGAAATTTGACTTGCTATGGCTACTTAGTATAGTTAGTTCAAAATAATACTATATATTCTCCCTCCCAGAATAACCTCAAATATACTATATAATGATGTACTCTATATTCAAAATAAATATGCTATATATTCTCCCTGCCATGATAGGCTTTCATTTGATATGCTCTTTTCCCTTCCCCACTGTGTCTTACTACCTCCTTCCCTTTCTCCTTCTGCCCTTTTTTCCTTCCTTCCTTTTCTTTCATTTAAGTAAGTATTCAATTTCTTATCATATAAATGGTTGTCAAAACTCTCACCCCCTAGCCACCTTCCTATGGATACACTCTAACTTATCAGAACTGAGCACAAAAATGTCAATATTGCCTGACTTGTTGGTTCAGATTTTTCCCTATTCAAAACTCATTCTTTCCCAGTTAATTTCCCCTCTTCTCCTTATCCTTCCTCCTCAGAGGGCACAGCTGTGAATATTTGAATGAATCCAAGCACTTCTTTCCTTATTTCTTCTTTAGTTGTTATGTCCTCACCAATAAACCCCTTCTTCGATCCCTACATTCATTCATTCATTCAACCGATCATAGCAAAGAGCCTACTTCGGAGCAGGCACTATTCAAATACAGCAGTGAACAGACCAGATGAAAGTCCCTGCCCTCATGGAGTTTACATGCTAGTGGGTAAAGCAGATAATATGTTAGAAGTTGCTGAGTGCTCTGGGAAAATAACACACTGAGATAATGGTACTCAGAAGTGCTGGGAATAGCTTATGATTTTAACTAGGCTAGTTTGATGATAAAGAACAAAATTGGAGTCT
>NW_012148496.1:2062829-2086225 GCF_000956105.1 Propithecus coquereli
ATAGTTGACCGTACTCTTAATAGTTGCTAATTGGAAACATTAAGTCATTAAATTATGAGCCGCTCATTTTCTAATAATGCCTCCATGCATGTTAGCCCAACTGAGAGCTGGGTATCGCACACAAACAAACTAACCAGAGACCTGTTTCAGTGTGATGGTCTCTCAAGGTTCTCCCTTGTCTGTGCTAATATGGAGTTGAAAGTGTTTGAAGGAGGAGGAAAGTTAGGCCCTTAAAGGAAGCATGTAGTTTGCAAATGATCACTGCAATGAAAAAGGTCTCAATAATTGATTTGCCTAAGTGGATACCAATATGAATAAAAGAGTTCTAACTCAAAAAGCTTTCAAAACAGCATGATACCCCAGCAGGCAGGCTATCTATAATATTAGGCAGTGAATAAAGGGTCCAGGAGATGATGATCACCTCAACATTCCCATTTCAATGTCACCGTTAATGGGCTCTTTCTAATTTTATTCCAGAACCTGCACCTACCAATAATTCTCACATTAGGGATTTCTTGGTGTAGTTGAAGGAGTTTGATGAAAAAACCATGTATCTGTATTTGTGTGTGGCAATAGGTGGATATGTTCTCAGTATGGATGTAAATGTATTTTACAGGTTGAATCACTCTGTAAAATATTTTTGTCAAATACCTTATTCTGATATTACTTACATTTAGATTTAAATGCATACTTTCCTAGGGAAACATATTATCTTTTACTGTTGTCTCAGTGGGTGGCAGGCATTCAAATGCTGTTTTTCCAAGTCAGAGGAATTAAGGACCCAAAGGCGATGAAAATTGATGTACAGAAAGAGTGACAACAATAAGTCACGCTATGATGTGTAGGAAAGTAGAAAGCATCCCTACCAATCTTTAAAATGTTTGGCTGAGAGCTGTAGCTGGGTGGCAGGAGAAACTGATTAACCGTCTACTCCTTAGAAGATTCCTCTGACCTACAATCTGGCTAATACTATGAGGCACACAGTATTTAATAGTTGTTCATCTCAGAAAAAATTAGTTATTGTAGGAGTATCACTGATAGATTATGGCTTTCAGGAAGCCTGGGGAATAGAACCTGAAGTTCTATTCTAGTTCACTTTCTTTCCTTTGTGTTTTGCCAGCCTTTGTTGGACGTCTTAGTGAGCAGGTTAAGTGAGCAGAAGATGAGCTAAATGAATGGGAAGAGGAGACATGAACATCTTGCAAAATTAAATGCCCCGTCGAGATACTTGTCCATTTAGCAGCTTCAGTCGCTTAGCACTGGACCTCATCCTGTGGGGCATGCAGAAGCAATATAAGAACTGGCCTCCCCACCCCCAGAATCAACATCTAATTAGAGTTACAACATGAGAACACAGGCAGTAATTGAACAACAGAGGCAGAAAGTGCCATGATGCAGGTGCTGAACAAATGGCTAGGAAAGGACAGAGAAGGGGCCAAGTGTTGTTTGGATGGTCACAGAAAGCTCCTGGGAGGGGCCTGGGCTGGGCTTTTGGGACAGGGAGGTTAAGGTTAGCAGAGGCCACCCGAAGGAGCAACATTCCAGAATGAGCTGGTTTTGAGTTAGAAATGTAGCAGAGTGCCTCAGAGGGTAGTTGGAAGCTGGTCTGGGTGAAGAGAATTAATGTGGGAGAATTATGACAGATGTGGTTAAAAAGGCAGGAGTGGCCAGATTACAAATTTTCATGGAATTCAGGTCAAGAGTCTGGATTTCATAATTTAGCAAATGGCATGATGGAATCTACACAGTGTGAGTAGCTGGGAAGCAGTATTTAAAACAGAATGGAGAGGGGACGGGTATTTGTATACACAAGGAGTGCAATGCGCACCACCCGAAGGATGACATATTTGAAACATGGACTTGGGCGAGGGGACCAAGGGCAACATACGTAACCTAAACATCTGTACCCCCATAATATGCTGAAATAAAAGAAAAAGAAAAAAAAGAATGGAGAAAAAGTTGAAAGCAAGAAGACCAGCTGGGAGGCAGTTGTCTGAGGTTACAAATGATGGAAATACCTGGATTGGGATGGTGCAGCTGAGAAGTGGTGAAGGATTAACTTCATCTTGCAGAGGAAGAAGGCTTAGAGAGTGAACAGGAAGTGCCAGTGTACTGACTTTGCACGGAGGGTTTGCAGAGAGGATAGTGGAGTTCTCGGGGGGCGGGGGCAGTGCAGGGAGAGAAGGAAGAGTTTGAACTAGATTATAGGGAAGATGAGTTTGATTTCAGACAGGTTAACTCAGACATAATGGTTGTACTTCAAAGCATTGTCATGAACACATCTGAAGTCACAGACTGGAATTCAGTGAGGAGCTAAGGCATATCCAAGAATCTGTCCCATTCATCGGGGAAAAAAATTAGTTTAGACTGAGACCAGTAGAGGGGCCACCACCTAACCATGAGGGCTAACTGCTATTTAGTTGGAATTCTAATATCTTAGATAAAATTTAATAAGATTCGAATTCTAGCTACTTGATATGAATGCAAATGATGATAAAGCTTTCAGGGACAGATGAGAGACAAGAGCAGCACCCTGATATTATGTCACCGAAGCAGAGATTCAAGTCCTTTGGTGAAGCATCACTCATAGTACTTTTAAAATGTTAGATATTTTAAGATTACAGACAGCTTATCTAATCCAATTTATCTACCTATTGTTGAGATTACTTAAATTGCATTTAATTGTGTTTTCATTGCTTTCTCATTTCTTCCTTCTAGAGTGAACTTATCTCTTGTTATATTCAGACACTTAGCTTAAATTACCTTCATTAGTGGTACCATTGGTCCAATGGCCCGATATTCTTACTAACAGCCTTTTGTTACATAAATGAGTGAGAACACGTGTGCTTGTTACAATTAAAAGCTGAGTGTTAGGTAATGTCTATTCCAGAGAATAATTAGCAAATGTGTAGGGTAATGTTCTCTGATACATGTAATGGATAATTAAGTGTTAGTTCAAAAATACTTCAGGATTTGATAACCAGTACCTTAAGGAAGAGTGTTGATTGAGCTTGGTCTCCACTGTCTACAAATTTCAAATGTTACTGAAAATTGAGTAAATTTTCATTTGCTCATAAAAATTAATAGCCTGATCAAGGCAGAACATAATACTCAAAAGCGATGCTTAGTTAGCCTTGACAACAAAAGTACAGGCATCAGATATCAAGTTGCTAGTACTTTTTTATCATACTGTAAACACTGTGTTCTTTTTTTTAATTGACATTCTTCTGTATTCTGTGGTTTTATCTTCTCAGTCAAGTCTCAGAACCGAATAATATCCACTAATGATTTGCCAGTCAGTTATTATGGTTATGCTGATAACTTCTATTCCCAATTTATTTGTTTAACAGATAACTTTTGTTTCCATTAGATAATGTTAGTACTTCAGGTTTTGTTTGTTTAACTTGGAAAAGTTGATAACCTGATAGTTGACCGTACTCTTAATAGTTGCTAATTGGAAACATTAAGTCATTAAATTATGAGCCGCTCATTTTCTAATAATGCCTCCATGCATGTTAGCCCAACTGAGAGCTGGGTATCGCACACAAACAAACTAACCAGAGACCTGTTTCAGTGTGATGGTCTCTCAAGGTTCTCCCTTGTCTGTGCTAATATGGAGTTGAAAGTGTTTGAAGGAGGAGGAAAGTTAGGCCCTTAAAGGAAGCATGTAGTTTGCAAATGATCACTGCAATGAAAAAGGTCTCAATAATTGATTTGCCTAAGTGGATACCAATATGAATAAAAGAGTTCTAACTCAAAAAGCTTTCAAAACAGCATGATACCCCAGCAGGCAGGCTATCTATAATATTAGGCAGTGAATAAAGGGTCCAGGAGATGATGATCACCTCAACATTCCCATTTCAATGTCACCATTAATGGGCTCTTTCTAATTTTATTCCAGAACCTGCACCTACCAATAATTCTCACATTAGGGATTTCTTGGTGTAGTTGAAGGAGTTTGATGAAAAAACCATGTATCTGTATTTGTGTGTGGCAATAGGTGGATATGTTCTCAGTATGGATGTAAATGTATTTTACAGGTTGAATCACTCTGTAAAATATTTTTGTCAAATACCTTATTCTGATATTACTTACATTTAGATTTAAATGCATACTTTCCTAGGGAAACATATTATCTTTTACTGTTGTCTCAGTGGGTGGCAGGCATTCAAATGCTGTTTTTCCAAGTCAGAGGAATTAAGGACCCAAAGGCGATGAAAATTGATGTACAGAAAGAGTGACAACAATAAGTCACGCTATGATGTGTAGGAAAGTAGAAAGCATCCCTACCAATCTTTAAAATGTTTGGCTGAGAGCTGTAGCTGGGTGGCAGGAGAAACTGATTAACCGTCTACTCCTTAGAAGATTCCTCTGACCTACAATCTGGCTAATACTATGAGGCACACAGTATTTAATAGTTGTTCATCTCAGAAAAAATTAGTTATTGTAGGAGTATCACTGATAGATTATGGCTTTCAGGAAGCCTGGGGAATAGAACCTGAAGTTCTATTCTAGTTCACTTTCTTTCCTTTGTGTTTTGCCAGCCTTTGTTGGACGTCTTAGTGAGCAGGTTAAGTGAGCAGAAGATGAGCTAAATGAATGGGAAGAGGAGACATGAACATCTTGCAAAATTAAATGCCCCGTCGAGATACTTGTCCATTTAGCAGCTTCAGTCGCTTAGCACTGGACCTCATCCTGTGGGGCATGCAGAAGCAATATAAGAACTGGCCTCCCCACCCCCAGAATCAACATCTAATTAGAGTTACAACATGAGAACACAGGCAGTAATTGAACAACAGAGGCAGAAAGTGCCATGATGCAGGTGCTGAACAAATGGCTAGGAAAGGACAGAGAAGGGGCCAAGTGTTGTTTGGATGGTCACAGAAAGCTCCTGGGAGGGGCCTGGGCTGGGCTTTTGGGACAGGGAGGTTAAGGTTAGCAGAGGCCACCCGAAGGAGCAACATTCCAGAATGAGCTGGTTTTGAGTTAGAAATGTAGCAGAGTGCCTCAGAGGGTAGTTGGAAGCTGGTCTGGGTGAAGAGAATTAATGTGGGAGAATTATGACAGATGTGGTTAAAAAGGCAGGAGTGGCCAGATTACAAATTTTCATGGAATTCAGGTCAAGAGTCTGGATTTCATAATTTAGCAAATGGCATGATGGAATCTACACAGTGTGAGTAGCTGGGAAGCAGTATTTAAAACAGAATGGAGAGGGGACGGGTATTTGTATACACAAGGAGTGCAATGCGCACCACCCGAAGGATGACATATTTGAAACATGGACTTGTGGGGGGGACCAAGGGCAACATACGTAACCTAAACATCTGTACCCCCATAATATGCTGAAATAAAAGAAAAAGAAAAAAAAGAATGGAGAAAAAGTTGAAAGCAAGAAGACCAGCTGGGAGGCAGTTGTCTGAGGTTACAAATGATGGAAATACCTGGATTGGGATGGTGCAGCTGAGAAGTGGTGAAGGATTAACTTCATCTTGCAGAGGAAGAAGGCTTAGAGAGTGAACAGGAAGGGCCAGTGTACTGACTTTGCACGGAGGGTTTGCAGAGAGGATAGTGGAGTTCTCGGGGGGCGGGGGCAGTGCAGGGAGAGAAGGAAGAGTTTGAACTAGATTATAGGGAAGATGAGTTTGATTTCAGACAGGTTAACTCAGACATAATGGTTGTACTTCAAAGCATTGTCATGAACACATCTGAAGTCACAGACTGGAATTCAGTGAGGAGCTAAGGCATATCCAAGAATCTGTCCCATTCATCGGGGAAAAAAATTAGTTTAGACTGAGGCCAGTAGAGGGGCCACCACCTAACCATGAGGGCTAACTGCTATTTAGTTGAAATTCTAATATCTTAGATAAAATTTAATAAGATTCGAATTCTAGCTACTTGATATGAATGCAAATGATGATAAAGCTTTCAGGGACAGATGAGAGACAAGAGCAGCACCCTGATATTATGTCACCGAAGCAGAGATTCAAGTCCTTTGGTGAAGCATCACTCATAGTACTTTTAAAATGTTAGATATTTTAAGATTAAAGACAGCTTATCTAATCCAATTTATCTACCTATTGTTGAGATTACTTAAATTGCATTTAATTGTGTTTTCATTGCTTTCTCATTTCTTCCTTCTAGAGTGAACTTATCTCTTGTTATATTCAGACACTTAGCTTAAATTACCTTCATTAGAAATCTTGGAAAAATAGAATCTTTTATTTCTTTATGACTAAAATAGTCTCAAAGAGAGAATCGAAGATGGACACTTAGAAAACAGTTCAAGGAGAAAATTCTAATACCCGCCAGAAGTGATGAGCAGAGTGAGAGCTTCTGGTGTGAGTTCTCACAGGCATGGGATAAGGGATCCTGGCACCGTATTTTCTGCCAACGACAGAGCTAGGTGTGTACCATTCACTTTGTTAAATTAGAGATGGCATCCTCTCCTCTCTCTAACAGTGGTATATAACAGGCTAAAGAAAATGAAAATATACCAGTCCTATTGCATGGCAGTAATGACTTGGGCTGATTGTAAAATTAGTTCTAATGGCATGTATCGCTATATTTTAAGATAAAAATATACTGTGAATGTACAATGAAATAGAAAAGAAACTTGATTATCAACAAGTATATACTTCAAGGTAGAGGAAAAGTAAACATGGAGGACGTTCATGACAAAACAAATGTGTCGTGAATGTATCAGTGTGTATATTATGAGGGCTCCAGGGCCCATGATTCTAAGAATAACTGAACTCCCTCCAAATTCCTTTGGCCAGTCTGCTTGGGCGGTGTCTGGGAATCTCCTCAATAAGGCACTGCCATTCTTAGGTACCGCTAGAAAAGCTTCCTGGTGAGAGTATTAACTTTGGAAGAATTCTGTGGCTCTCAAGTCAAGCCACAGAATTCTTCTGTGCACCTACCGCTCTTCTTCAGGTACTTCTACAGGCACCTGTACAACTCAGCCTGCTGATACCATGGGGCCATTGCAATGTAAACGGAAGGCATGGTTAAATACTTTCTCCCAGTATTTATTCTCCCCTTTCTTCATATAATAGATTATTCAGTTGGGCTATGTCTGCCCAGAAAAAAGACTACATTTTCCAGCCTCCCTTGAAGTTCAGTACAGCTACATGACCAAGTTCTGGCCAGTGGAATATAAGCAAAAGTATGATAATGATTTGGGCTGAAAAGAGGCAGAATATATTAGAAGATTATATGAACTCATTCTCAGTTGGCTTAGCCCACTTTCACCTCATCATTGGTTGTAGAAAACTTCTTGTAACAGTGCAGATTAGGGCTAAGTGCAAGTGACAGAACCCCCAAAGCCATTGGCTTAAATAAGGATAGACAGTTATTTTGCTTTCCCATAAAATCTAGGAATTAATCAGCCCAAGGCTGGAGGGAAGGGCAGGTCATCTCTATTACATGAAATCTTTAGTGACCCAGGTTCCTTTAAGCTCATGCTCTGTCATCCTGAAGGTGAGACTTTCTTCCTCAGGCACAAGATGGTAGTTCTCACATTCCAGACAGCAGAATATAATAAAGAACCATAAAGAAGGACAAAGGCGTATGCCCACTGTCTTGTTAGGAAAGATCCCAGAAGCTGCCTTACTATATTTTTGCTTATATTCCACTGGCCAGAACTTGTTCATGTAGCTGTACTGAACTTCAAGGGAGGCTGGGAAATGTAGTCTTTTTTTCTGGGCAAACGTAACCCAGAATAATCTGAATAATCTATTATATGAATGAAGGGGAGAATAAATACTGGGAGAAGGTATTTAACCATGCCTTCCCTTTACATTGCAATGGCCCCATGGTAGCGGCAGGTTGAGCTGTACAGGTGCCTGCAGAGGTACCTGAAGGAGAGGGGTAGGTGCAGAGTAGAGCAGCAGGAGCTAAGAGCATGCACCTAGAGTCACACTACCTGGGTTGGATTCCAGGTTTTTCTCAGATATAAAGGGGAAACAATTAGTACCTTTCTCTTAGAGTTGTTGTGATTACTAATTGAAATACTGAATATAACACATTAAGCATGATATCTAACACTTCAGAACCATTTGATAAATGTTATTAGCTCTTATTAACAGTAAAATGAAAAGATTTTGAGCACCCACATATGTATATATAACTATTCTGTGTATCCCTACAACTTGGAGGATATATTTATTTTATTTTCTAGATCTGATAAGATACAGAGTATTTTTTGTTTCTAATTGAATTTTCCCCCCTTTGAAAATAAGCTAGCATGTGCATGGTTGGTGGAGGGTGGTTCCTAACAAATTATATGAGTAACTTTTAAAAATTTTCTGTGGATTCTACATGTTTCATTGACACCATCCTGCAGGCTCTTACTTCTTCATACTAGTTTCGAAGCGAAGCATATTTTTACATTAAGAATTTACCGGATCCCCCTTTCTACTGATGTAACGAAGTGGGAATTGGGCACATCACAAGGAGAAGGCCATCCTTGGATGGATGGGATTCAAAGATGACAACGTGGAGTGGGTATGCTGTGTTGGCCTAGAAAAGGATAGAAAGCTCTGAATTGCAAAACTAATGTCAATCAAAATGTATGAGTTTGGTTTGTTCTTCATTTAGAAATGTTGATAGAAAGACTATACTTTCAGGGATCATTTCTATAGTGTGTTACTAGAAATGGTGATAGAAAAGAAGTGGGTAAAAAACGAAGCCTGATGTTCCAACATTGATGTCACAATTTTCTTTTGATTACAGACAATAAAATAGTTGTATTAAGATTTTTTTTGCCAATACTTAAATGCTCTTTTGCTTTTCTTTTTCTTTCTTTCTCTAAGCCCCTTCTTTGTTCTGTGGCTTTTCTTTTGTAACTCCTCCAGACTACAGCTTTGTTCCCCCTTCTTCCACTCCTTTCTGGTCAGGTACTGCTTTACTGCTTTTATGTGTCTCTTCAACTTGCTTCTGTTTGCAAATAAAATATTTTGACTTCTGTGTATGGCTCCTCATATAGACGCATCTCCTCACAGACGGTCCCTCGAGTTCCATCACCACCATGCACTTTACTCTTCTCTGTCATAAAGTCATCGTTTGTCATGACATTTCATGTCCCGGTTTCTGCGTGTGTGCTCATGCCATGTATTTTAGTGAGACGTTTTATAGTGTGTCTGTTGGGAGAGGTGGGAGAGGGATGGGGGTTTGGAAGTATAAAGGGGGCTGAAGTGCTCCCTTCATCCCCCTTTAAAAACTAAAATCATTTTGTTTTCTTGAGGACCAATAATTTTAGTTGAGAAAAGCCAGTGTCTGTGTGTTTCCATTAAGAAAATAAATAGAATCAATCTTTGTCTCCAAATATAAGAGTAAAATCTGGTCCACATTTGCTTGAAAGGATGACTGGTGCCCATCAGTTCTCCCCTCTTCAGTTTGTGCAGAGGCATTTTGGTCTTGATTTCTGTCAGTAGCCGGAGAGTATAATGGCTGTTTATGTGACATTTAAGGGAGGACATTATGACTAGGTAAAAAGTATGTTTTAAAAAATTAACCTGCAAGTCCCAATAAAATCGTAGAATTTAGAACTAAAGAGACCTTGGAAGTCATCTAGTACAAATGTTTCATTTTATAGTTGAGAAAAATGTGGCCTAGAGGTGTTAAGAGACCTGCGCAAGGTCACACAGTTAAGTTGATGATTGGGCTTTTCCATCACAGGGGTGTTTTTATGTGCACTGACTTTAAGAGTAGTGTGCCCCAGCAATGAGACAGTTTTCAGTAAGAAAACTATTAAAGTGGTTTGTGTCCTGAACAGTAAAATAAAATGGCCTATTTTCACTCCCTTTACAGTTCTGAAATCTACAGCATTGCCATTCGTTTATCTTATGATCGACACCTGGAGACTAAAAAATTTCTGTCATTACAAAGGCATGAATAATAGGCCAGAGATCCCTGTCACCAAGTGGGCAAGCTCTTCCAGAGTAACACGGGTCATAACTTCACTGCCTGGGCACTGGGAACTGTTAAAAACACAGATGGGTGGCGTTTCCCATTTGTCTCTTTTTCTTACGCTTAAGTTCCTTTGCCATTTAAGATTTATAAAGTCCCACCAATCTCAGATGAGTGATTCTCAGAATCACTGAACATATAATTGAAAATACTTTATAATCCCAAAGAGCAACAGGTAGAGGAGTTAATGTGAAATGTGTTATGAAACACTAGAGACTAACTATCATGTACAGCTTGAATACAGTTTTCCTTTCAGAACAAGGGTGGGCAGAGACAGGGAAAAAGTTAGTTTCTCTTTTACCATCCAAAAAAGAAAAAAATGAACAAAGGAGGTGAACACCTTGACATCTTGTTTTTGATTAGATACTTCAGTAAAGGTTTTCTGTAAGGCATTATTTGTTTGAAAGGAAGAGGATACATGGATGGTGTTTGTGTGTTCTTTCTGGACCTGATTCATGCTTCTTCACATAAGTGGAATTATATAATAGAACAATAACTGAGTTTTTCCCCAAATAGTTTTAACATAAAAAGCCTAGTTAGGGGAAGGCACCACTTAACCAGAAATGATGACATGGATTTGACAGGAGACTTTCATCAGAGTTGTTTTGAGTATTGGTCAAAGAAGTTACTAGATAAAAACATAAAGCCTTATCTTCAAGGTGCTAGTTAGAAATACATTACTGTGCCATCCATAGGAAATTTATGCCAAAGTTATTTTAGAATCCATCTCCTCAGATAGTAACTTAGATATTAACCAGTTTTTTATTTTTTTTTTTAACAAAGTCTAGTCCCTATTTTGAAGTTCTTAGGAAGAATGCGAAAAAAGAACAGTGGTTCTTTAAATGTTATGAAATGAATTTGCCTACATTTGATTGAATTGAAACAGCAATTCTGCTGCTTTCAAGGTCCTCTGCCATTATCGCTGGTCTGTAACGAAATCATGACTGTGCATTTGATAGCATCAGTAACATTCATCTGATTAGATTCTTATGGTTGTTAACCAACTTCAAACCAACCCTGACTCCCCATCATTTTCTTACAGTATTGAGTCCAAAAGTGCTAGGCATTGCCATCGCTCGGTATGACTTTTGTGCAAGAGATATGCGAGAATTGTCCTTGTTGAAAGGAGACGTGGTGAAGATCTACACAAAGATGAGTGCAAATGGCTGGTGGAGAGGAGAAGTAAACGGCAGGGTGAGTTGTCCTCTCCATGTGGTGGTGCGCGTGAAGGAAGGGAATTGGGCAGGAGTTGCCACTCATTGTGGTGCCGGGGAGAAGCCCCTGGGCCATGTTGCAGCCTTCAGCCCACAGACCCCTGGCCTCTGGAGACTGCACCTTACCGATACCAGCCACCCTCTAGAAATGTGTTGAATGAATATGATAGTGACATAAATACAGTTCACCAGGCAAGTTGGTGGCTTTCTCTTTGGAAAAGAGTTGAGCACTTCAGTTCTTTTTACACTGAAGCCTTAGAGCACAAACTTTATGTGTATTGTAAAATATCTATAAGAGCTGCTGATCTAAATTGGTGAGAATGGGGCATAGTACCTCTGTCTTATTATCCTGTTACACGGCAGAAATAGGAATCATTATGCAGTAGAGTCCCCAGTATTACATTTAATTTGCATATTTATTTGTGTGCTAGTGGATTAGTACACTGTTTAAGCTTATTTTATTCCTCTTTCTCTATCATTCACTCTATTAGGGGCTTCTAAGCAGTTAAACCAATCTTCTTTACCTACAACGGGCATAAAACCCTAGCTTAATTTGGGTGTTATGAAAACAAAATACTCTGTAGAATTCTTTGAAGTGCCAGATAACAAGTCATGTTACAATGTTGGTTGCTTTTCTTTTTTAGGTGGGCTGGTTTCCATCCACATATGTGGAAGAGGATGAATAAATTCCAATCCAGCATTGCACCCTGCACCAAAATGTCAGAGAAGGGATAAACAGAAGCCTGCACAGCATTGTGAATTAACCGAAGTGTTTAAAAAGCTGCATTTCTGGCTGTTCCACATCCTCCCTCCTTAACTCCTCCTAAGTCTTAATGCTGGGATTTCTAAAGATGCTGGTACTGACAGATTAATGGCTTGCCTAGAGCTGTGCGAGAAACAGCCTGCCAGTCTGTCATTGTCAGGGACCAGGGCAAAGCCAAAAGCTGCTCTTCCCCAAAGAGCTCTGCACACACATTGGTTATGTTTCTCCTTACTTCATCTGGTCAGATACCACAACTGCCAGCCATTAGTAAGTGTTTAATGCATATTTACTTTATTCTCGCATGCCATTCACCAGAATTTTTGATGGCACAAAGAAGCAGAAGTTTAATTTTGCTTTTCCCAGTATGAAGAAATATTAGAGTTCCACCATTTGGGCAGCTTACTGGAAAGATCCAGCGTTACTTGTCTTAAATTGTCCAACAAGGTGACTCATACCCAGCAAACACTTTTACCCCCAGAGCAGATTTTACTCATGATAAAATATAAAAGGCAAATAAATGCCCAGGTTTGCATCATAAGTGATACATCCCTGAAGGGTTTTAATTATTCATTTGATGCCCTGATTATATTTGCAAACTTCCTTATGAAAAGTGAAAAAAAACACATAACAGAGTGTCTTCATATTAAATCTTCCTAGCCTTCATGATTTCATAGGTTATTTTGGCATTGTAGACTTTATGAAATAATCTTGACTGGGTATATTATGGGTCGTTACCAATTACCTGAGTAAGGTAGCATTGTTTACAGAAACAGATCAAGGGCTATCATTCATGTAAGCCATTTTACAGTGGCAGTATCTATTAACACATGCCTTTCCCTGCTCTCTCATGGCCCAAAAAAGACCTGGGATATATTAATATTTTCTGATTCCCACATTTTCTTGGAGCACAAACAACTTTTCTGCGGATTTTTTAAGGAAAGCCCAACAGGGTCCTTTATGCATTTCTGGGACAGAAGGAGGGTTTTGGGCTTTTGTGGGCTTCAGCGCCTCTCAGTCTAGCCCTCTGCAGCCCTTTCCGGGAGCGCATTAACTGGAGGGGAAACCAGCGTCACGGCGCGCTTGTTTTAGCAGGCGTCTCCTTTTCTGTGTGAAGAGTCTAGTCATGTTCTTCCTGGGACGCACACAGTCCCTAGTCAAGACAGTCAGGTCCAGTCACTAACTCGGCCCGCGCCTGATGAAGTATTTCCTCCAAAGCAGAAGTCGTGTTCTGACAAGATTCAGAGAAAGAGTTTTGTGTTTGGGAAAAACGAAAATTATAAGCATTAACATAATAAGACTGAGCTAGAAGCATTCAGTTTTGAAATTCTAGATTATCTCTGAGATGAGGTGGGTGTGCCTGGCCTCTCTCCAAGCCACCTGGGTGCCGAGCGTGACGATCAGTGGATGCACCCCCTGCTAGAGCCCTTCCTGGGCTAGGACTGTTCATCTAGCATAGATTCAAGACCTTTACCTCAGAATTATGTAAGCTGTGATTGTGTTTTAGAAAAATTATTTGCGAAAATCAGTTAAGTTTTTGTATATGTGTAAATGATTATGAAAATGTATTTTATAAAATGTTCTGTACAGTAAAGTTACACCCCTAAGGTGCACTGTTGGTGTGGATTCTTTCCCATAAAGTCTTATCTGCGACTCCGCGTCTCGGGAATGTTTTGTCTGTTACCGTCAGCCAATGTTGTTATGGAGAGAGCAGCTTCACACAAATGGAAACACTCCTGTGTGCACAGTATTGTAGCATGTATTGTTTATTTTAGTCAATAGACTCCCTGTATAAATGGTGTTTGATCTTCCTGTTGCATTTCATGGGCCTGGGGGTTTCCTAGCAGAGGATAGTAGAACCCTTTTTGTGACATTACCAATGACATCTTTGTCTATGTTTAGTACTTTGTATTGGAAACTTTAAATGCTGCGGATTTGTGTAGAGTTCTAATACCAAAGACAGAAGTAACTGTTTTCCATATACTTTGTCTTGCCTGTATGCAGCCCTGTGTAATATGGTGGTAAATTAGAGTGGCATTTCACTTTGTAATATTTTGTAAATATGTCAATACAATAAATAGTTACTACTCATGATAAATTGATTTCTCAAGAATTGAATAGTCTTTTTATTGAATGATTCCCTAACTCACATATGCCAGCCTCATAATTAACATGGGGACACAAGCCCTAATTTTGGCCAGGTTTACTTCAGGGTGCTGCCTAAGCTATGAACAGTGAACTCTAAAATAAACTCAGTAGTCGCAAATAGCATCTAATGATATGTGTACAATGTGTCACACACTGTTCTTAGTGCTTCATGTGACCAACAACCACCCCAGAAGGTAGAACCCTGTACTATCTCCATTTTCAGATGAGGAATCTGGGATCTATCAAGAAATCGCTACTTTCCCGAGGCCATACAGCTGGTAAGTGTCAGAGCTGGGCTCCGACTTGGGCAGTCGGGCACCAGAGCCTGAATAACCACTACCCCACCCTGCCACACTTCATAGGGCAAGAGAGAGATTGGGTATATTTTTAGGCTTCCATAGCCAAGAAGAAACTATTTGACATTGAATAGTGGTTTAAACAATTGAAGAATACGGAATTCAGAAATATTCCACTACTCCTGCTTCCTAAAAGAAAACTCCAAACAGATACTGCCTAAAGAGATTGGTGTCCGACTGAGTTGTGCTTTTTCTATTTTGATTCAGCTTTTGCACTAGAAAATAATGACTACTAAGCCAGAGAGACTCGGAGTCAAGTTTCCTTTGGCGGAGCAAGCCTGCAGGTAATTCACAGGGTGGAAGCTGTCATAAAGCGGGGTGGGGGGAAGCATATTCCTTCTAAGGACCAGGAAAGGCCAGTTCCACAGTAGGAGCCTCTGCTTGACTTCATCAACACAACCGTGCTCAGAAATAGCAAATTCCCCCATTGTCATTATGATACAGTGTGTTATATGGCCCTCCGTTTATTTGAGAAGCCAATTCCATTGGTGTCTTTATCGCTTCTCTTAGACATTAATATTTATGTGACTTTTAGAGCTTGTATCAGATCATCACAATCCTCACCACTGTCAACTGTGGTGAGAATTGCCCCCCTTAATTTGTTAGTTAACATGAAAATTTAACCTTTGCAACATTGAAGTATTTTGTCTTCCGTCAAGTGACTGAAGTCAAATGTGTTAGTAGTTAGTCTTGAGGCATCCTACTTTGTTCCACTTGATTTGACAGCTGCATAGGAGAGTGGAAAAGGCCTGGCCCCAGAAGTCAGACTGACTATCTGGGTTCATATCTCATCAGGGCCTCTGCTGGTCAACATGATAACAACACCTTCTTCGTAGACTGGTGTGAGACTCAACTGAGATCATACGTGTAAAGTGGAATATATATAAAGGGGAACTGCGCCCGGCTTGTACAGAGCCATTTTTGTCATCATCATTGCTGTCATCGTCAGATGGATTTACTGACAAATTTGGGTAGTTGCTGTCTTAATCTTTGCATTCCTTTAGCATAATTAAGGCTCATTTATTGGATTAAGTAGAGAAACTCTTCAGATTCTAAATTAGCCTCTCTAGGAAGGAAATTAAGAACTATTTGGTGTTACAGAAAGAAGGAGAGTTTTAGCATCAGTCAGCCCTGGGTTCAAACCCCAGCTCTGCCACTGACTTTTCTGAGCATCAATTTCCTCTTCTGTAATAAAGGCATAATTAAAAGTGCTCGAGAGAGCTGTTATGGAGAATAAACAATAACACATTAGAAACACCCCAGGTTAAGAGTCTGGCACATAGTAGGTACTCAAGGAATGTTGATCTCTCTCCCTTTATGAACAATAAAATACTCAGTTATGTACCAAATTCTGTACTATTGCAGGCTCACGCTTTGTTTCTTACACATGGTTTAATTTTCAGCATTGAAATGATAGAGTAAAAGGTGTATATGTTCAGGAAGATTAATATGCATACCAACCATCTCAGAAGCTGAATTTAATAGCTCCACATTATTTTGACTAGGGAAATGGAATTTTCACACAGCTCATAATCAGTTAGACTGAGCCTAGTAGTCACTTCATTTTTCACTGAAACTAGTTTTCTGGGACTGCTGGACTCTGACTAGAAAAGTTGTGCACCCACCTCTGGTCTGGCAGACCTTGGAAGGAATCTAATTGTAAGTCACAAACAAGTCCCAGAAAGGAGGTCAAAATGGAATCCTCGTTTCTATTAATTAAACCACAGTGGAAGAAACAGTGATAAAACAAAAATCTCCTTTTGAAGTACTCTAGATGCTGGCTCTGTTAGAAAGTTCTAGAACTTTTAGGCACAAGGTGACTATATGACTGAAGCACATAGCCAGACAGGGAGAGGCCTCAGTGCAGAAACAGAGCAAACACGTAAGTCACGTCCCGTCCCGTCCTTTAGTGGACGTTGGGGTCCAGGTTGAGTCCTGAGTAAGGGGAAGGTGAACTCCAGGATGACCAGTGCCCAAGGTCGTGCAGATGGAAAATGATGGCAAAGTCGACTCAGCCCCTGCTGTCCTGGCTCCAAGTCACATAAAGGCTCTTTACGTTCGTCTGTGATACATCAGCAAACAGGACCTTGTGATTTCCCAGAATTGTTTCTGCAATTTCTAAGGCCTTTCTTCTGGGAATCATATGGGGAGCTGCTGGGATCCTAGATCAGGGTCACAATCCTTGTACCTCTTTCTGTCAGCCTGTATTGACGAGTGTGAAATGCGTCAATAAACATAACAGTCACTCGGGAGTCTGATCACTGACTGTATGTGGATTTTCTAGTGATCGAATGACCTCTCCGCAGAAAGGGAGAGGTTCATTGTTTTTTTTTCCCCTATGATAATTTAGGGTCTGTCTCCTTTTCTCATTTAGACGTGTCTTTTTTTTTCCTTTTGGTACTGGTACCTGCTAGATAGTGTGCTAGAGTACGCCAGGCATTTGTTGTATATGATCTCATTTATCTCATGTAATCCTCCGAGAGTCCATTAAAGATTGATATCATCCCATCTTTTAATCATGAAAACTCCAGCCCTAGTTAAGTAACACTTGTACACTATAGCTGGTTTTTAAGGCTATTTGACCTGATTTACTATTCTATACGACCTCTCTTTTTGTGTAAGAAGCAGCATAGACTAGTGGTTAAGGCCTCAGCCTTTGAACCACACTGTCTGGCTCTACCACTTATAACTGTTTGACCTTGGGCAAGTTGCTTACAATGCTTGTTCTTCTGTTTCACCATAGTTAAAATAAGGTGATGGTAGTACCTTATTTCAGAGAGTTTTTGTGAGGACTAAATGAGATAACATCTGGAAAATGTTTAGAAAATTGCCTGGCAGAGAGTAGACATTCATTAAACAAGAGAGTTTTTAAAATTGCATTTCAGCCACCATTTTAAATATACATACAAAAATAAACATTACAATTTTTTTGTTTTCTTTTGTTTTGTTTTGTTTTAGAGACCGGGTTCGCTCCGTCTCCAAGGCTGCAGTACAGTGGTGTGATCACAGCTCACCGTAACCTCAAACTCCTGAGCTCAAAGTGATCCTCCCACCTCAGCTTCCAGAATAGCTGGCACTACAGGGTATGGTACAAATTTTAAAAGTTAACTCAGATATTAAAAAGAACCACTCCCTTTGAATGTATATTAGCCTATGGAAGAAACATCTTGAGTTAACTTTTCACATTAGTAACACTTTAAAAATGACACACAATGGAGCACGAATCAAACGCTCTACTAGAGCATGGTGTATCAGTTATCTGCTGCTACGTAACAAATTCTGCACTCCAAAACTTTGCAGGTGAAGACAACAAGCATTTATTATTTCACAGTTTCATGGGTCAGAAATCAGAGAGTAGATTAGCTGGGAATTTCTGGCTTAGGATCTCCCATGAGGCCTCCATCAAGGTGTCAGCCAGGCTGCAGTGATCTCTGGGCTCAACTGGCGGAGAATCTGCTCCCAAGTCACTCATGTGGACCTCTGCACATGGCTGCCTCACGACATGGCAGCTGGCTTCTCCCAAAATAAGCATCTGAGAGTGAAAGAGCAAGAGCACTCGAGATGAAAGTCTTTTTATAACAATCTCAGAAGTGACAACCCATCGCTCTGCTCTATTCTATCCCTCAGCATGGAGTTGCCGAATCCAGCTCGTGCTCAAGCAGAGGGAAGTACACAAGGGCTGAACACCAGGACAAAGGGATTGTCGGGGGCCAGCCTAGTGGCTGCTCACAACAAATGGGTAAATTGGAAGTTCATGGAAGCCAAATATGAGGGTCTGAAAGGCATGAGTTACTTAAGAGAAATTTAGTTGAATCTAAATTTAGTTCTTTATAAAAAACAATTTCCTGTTGATTCCTTAAATCAATATTTACTCAAAAGCTTACCTAAGGGGTACAATGAACACTGTTATCTGGGTGATGGGCACAGTTTTAACTCTGATTTGAGCATTACAAAAGTGGTCCATGTAACCGAAACACTTGTACCCCCATAATACTTTGAAATTAAGAAAATATATACTTAGTGAACCTACTCTACCAGCCTCTACCAGGGATACAAGGATAAATAAGAGAGGGCGGTCTCCCCAGGAGAGCTCATTTTCTTTGTCCTTTCTCATTTAGGAAATGCTCTTCCTGAGGCTTAGTGTGTTGGGAGAGGGAGAGGTGTCCAACTTGTGAGAAGGTGCTCAGCCTCACAGCAGCTCAGAGAAAAGTGAAAGCAGCAACCAGTCATGCCTTGGAAGTATCTGTTGAAAATTTAAAACTCTAAAATCCCCAAATGTGTGGCACTTCATTCATTCATTCATTCATTTATTCATTCATTCAGCAAATATGTATTGAATTCCTTCTGTGCACTCCACAGTTCTAGGCTTTGAGGATACAATGATGAACCTGACACAATTCCTACACTTAAGAACCTTACATGCTTGCAGGTAGCAACAAGCAATAAACAGATACATAATATTAGGCACTCATAAGAGTTATTGAGAAGGAAAAGCAAAATATATATGGAGAGTGTTACGACATAGGGCGATAAGGGACGGTTTTATGAGGAAATGATTTTTTTTAGCAGATACCTAATTTAAGTGAGAAAGGAAAAAATTTGTGAATATCTGAGTACTTAGTGTTTGGAGAACAACAAGGGGCCGGTGCCATTGGAGATGGTAAGAAGGAAGAGAGTAGTAGGAGATAATGCTGGAGAGCTTCCTGGGGCCAGGTCTGGTAGGCCTCGCAGGCCTGGCAACGGGGGTGACGGGAGCCACTGGAGGGTTTCAAGCAGGCGAGTGAGGTGATGGCACTGACACTGCGGAGAGCTCACACTGGAGCTGTGGACTGAGACAGAGCTCGGCCTGTGGAATCCACACTGCCCTTCTTCCATAACAGAGCCTATATTCTTTACAGAGGATGACTTAACACAGTACCACAAATCCAATGGCTTAAACAACAGGAATTTGTCATTTCACAGTTCTGTAAGCCAGAAGTCCAAGACCAAGGTGCCTACAGGGCCCTGCCCCTCTGAGGGCACTGGGGGAGGGTCTGCTCCAGGGCTCTCTCCTGGCCTCCGCAGTCCTTGGCTTGTGGCAGCATAGCTGTAATCTTCACGCGCATTCTCCCTGTGTGTGTGTCTATGTCTAAACCCCCCCTTTTTATAAGGACACGAGTCGTATTGAATTAGGGGCCTGCCCTACTCTAGTAGGACCTCATCATTTCCAACAACCCATTTCCAAATAAGGTCACAGTTTGGGGTACCATGGGTTAGCACTTCAACATGAATTTGGGGTGCGGAACACAGTTCAATCCATAATAGCTCTCTTCCTTATATTCTCAGGTTATTAGAGAACATCCTAAGAAATACAGATGTTTCAGCAGAGATGAGTAGGGACAGGGGCAGCATGGGAAAAGGACAGTGAGCCACAGAGAAGCTACACCTGCGGACGGTGCCTCTCCTGCTCAGTCTCAGGGGGCGTAACAAAGGCCATGCTTTGGGAGAAATTCAAGTCGATGCTGACAGAAACAATACCACTTCCACCCGTGCATTTGTCACCTTCTCAGGCCATCTGCCCCAAGTGAATTACCCTTTTTTTCTCACCCTATGTGTCAGGATCACACATCTTCTTGCCAAAAGAAGAAAGTTCCTAGGTACTTTTGTGTGGGTGAGCTCATTAGGAACAAGCAACATATTTAAGTGAATTAATGAAACACTCCTGAATTCTGTGCAAATTAGGCCTGCATAATAGGAGGAAGAGAGGAAAAGTGTGCTGTGGTTTTATAGGGAGGTGGGAAATGCCCTCAGCATTTGTTACATTAGTGATCAGATATCACTGATGGGTGGTTTGAAGGAGAAAATTTAATAATATGTGATGCAATGCATCTACATTAGTATGAAAAAATTGTTTTCTTTACCTTTATTCAGCCTATTTGGTCTACTCATTACCTGATTTATTTTGCATTTTCCTTAAAATACTACACATAATCTAATTTTTAAGGTCTTGCCTGAAAGATGACATTGAGTAGCTATTTAGCACGGGCATGCAGGAAAGGAGGGGTGGATAAACTCTAAATTATTATGTTAATAATAACCCTGGAATGATATACTGGCTGCTGCACCATCAGTTTGAAGATGTTGAACAAAAAGACCGCAAGTGAAAATCTGATGTATACTCGTGGGTCTTCTCAGTGCAACCCAAAATATAATTAAAATCATGCAAGAAGGCAAACTTGAACTTTTATAATCACATGGCAAGTTATTTTTAAAACAATTAGCAGTTTCAAAGTTCTTAGGATGTTAAAAGTACATACAGTTTTTCCAAGGTAATTCTGCAATACAGCTAATGGGGAGGTGGAAAGAGCACAGGAATGAGAATAAGACAAACCAGGTTCTAGTCTTGTATCCTCCACTAACAAGCCAAGTATCTCTCGGTGGAACCCCCAACCTCTCTAAGGCTCAATTTTCTCATCTGTAGGATGAAGGCATCAAGTTTGATAATTCCTGTGTCTATTTCCAGTTATAACATTCTTGCATCAAGATATTCATAAATATTTGGCCATGATACATATGCATGAAAGCAAATGGGACAAGAGAAATGAGGCTCAGATGAAATTGGATGAACAACTTTGAAGGGCAGAAGACTTGAGTCATTCTCTTAATATCTCCCCTTCTTCCACCTTACTCCAAGTCAACCTCACTTCACGTAGATGGTTGCAAAAGCCCATAACTACATCCCTGCTCTCATTCTTGCCCCCTTCCAATCTTCTCATTACATCATTTCATTTCCTTTTTCAAAACTCATCAACAGCTTTTTAGGCATTTATTGAGCACGTACCTATGTACACTGGTGCTGGAGATACGCGGTAAGCAAAACAGACAACTCTCTGTCTTACAGTCTCTACTTTACATTGGCAGGAACAGGGAGACAGATGACAAGTATAAATGACATAGTATTAGAAAGTAATAAATACAATAAAAAATCAAAGCAGAGGAAGGAGCTAGTATGAGGAAAGTGCTACTTTAGATCTGGTGGTCAGGGAAGACCTCTCTTGGCAGAAGATGAGTAAAAGAGCTAATCTTGGACCGGATTATCTTGGGCCTTACAGGTAATGGAAAGGACTTAAGGTTTTAGTTTTTGAAAAGCCAATGGAGAATCTTGAGCGGTGCTATGGTTTGGATGTGGTTTGTCGCAGTCAAAATTCATGCTGATATTTAATTGCCAGTGCAGCAGTGTTGGGAGGTGGGGCCTAATGGGAGGGGTTTGGGTCATGGGGTTGGATCCCTCATGAACAGAATAATGCTCTTCCTTAAGGGTAACTGAGTTCTCACTATCTCGAGAATAGATTAGTTCCCATGAGAGCAGGTTGTTAGAAAGAATCTGGCTTCCTTTGTTTCTCTCTCTTACTTCCTCACTGACCACTTGATCTCTTTGCACACACCCCCTCCCCTTCTGCTTTCTGCCACAGGAGGGAACAGCATGAGAAGGGCCTTTATCAGATGCAGCTGCCCAATCTTGGACTTTCCAGCCATTAGAATCATGAGCCAAATAAACCTCTTTTCTTTATAAATTACCTAGTCTCAGATATTCCATTACAGCAACACAAAACAGACTAAGACAAGCATGGAAGAGATGTGATCAGATTTGCTTCATCAAAGAATCACTGTGGTGGAAGTTTTACTAAAGGGAGACAGGAGTGGAAGCAGAAAGACCATAAAAGCACTGTTGTGTAACCAGTGTAACCCAGGTGAGAAATGTTGGTGGCCCTCACTAGGATGATATCAGAGGATGTGTGAGAACTATTGGGATTTCAGATATATTTTGAAGTCACTGCTGGCCTAGCTTTTGGCTTGAATGTGGAGTGATGAGAGAAAAATAATCATTAAGGATGATGTCAACATTTTTTGCTTAAGCGACTTTGTGCATGGTATTATAATACATGGTTAAAGATGAGCCATGGATTTGGGAAAGAAGGTGATAAATTAGCTGTTCAGTTCTAGACTCATTGAACTTAAGATGCCTGTAGACATTAAGTACAGATATCAGATAGGCAGTTGGGTACAAGTCTGGAGTTTGGGGAAAGGTTGGGGCAGGAGAAAAACATTTGGAAATGAGCATTGTATTTGAAGCCATGGAACTAAATGAGTTCATCTTAGCAAATGAATGTAGGAGGAGAAGCAAACCAATGACTGAGCCTGGGGCACTCCAGTGGTTAGAGTTTGGGTAGAGAAGGAGACTGTAGCAATGGAGAGAAATCACAGGAGACCATCTACAAATTTTCCTCCTCACACCTACTAATCTACTTGCATCTGCACCAATACCCTTCCCTCCCATTGCTACATGAACTGTGTGCGTGCTCTTCTCAAAGCCCACCAGTTCACTTGCCCAGGGAATCTTATTCCTTCTCCTGAGCTCAAGGACACCTGTTAGTCCATTTTGCATTGCTATAAAGGAATACGTGAAGCTGGTATTTACTCAGCTCACATTTCTTCAGCCTGTACAAGAAGCATGGTGCCAGCATCTACTTTGGGTGAGGGCTTCAGGGAGCTTCCCATCAAGGCAGGGGGCAAAGGGGAGTAGGTGTGTCACACTGCAAGAGAAGGAGCAAGAGAAAGAGGAAGAGGTGTCAGGCTCTTTTAAACAACCAGTCTCTCCTGAACTAATAGAGAAAGAACTCACTCATTACTATGAGGAGAGCACCAAGCCATTCATGAAGGATCCGTCCCCACCTCCCACTAGGCCTCACCTCCAATACTGGGAATTAAATCTCAACATGAGATTTGGAAGGGCCAAATATCCAAACTATGTCAACATCACTCCAGCAATTATCCCCTCTCCATTCTGCAAATTCAAACTTCATTTCTCTATTAGACCTTCCCATCAGGGTACAAATATTTTTCTTAAAAAAAAAAAATAAGGGCCGGGCGCAGTGGCTCACGCCTGTAATCCTAGCACTCTGGGAGGCC
>NW_012148496.1:2086951-2090913 GCF_000956105.1 Propithecus coquereli
GGTAGAGAGAGACAATGATGTTCCGAAATCTAGGTATCTAGGAATCTTGTTTCAAGAAGGCAGGAGTGTTCAGTGGGTCAGGTGATGCTGAGAGCTCAAGATACAGGCTGTGATTAACCACTCAATTTGGCAACTAGAGGGTTGATGGTAACGCTGACATCATGAGTTTTAGTGGAAAGGTAGAAATAAAAATCTGTTTGGAGTGGTTTCAAGATAAAATGGCAGATTAGGAAGAGGTTATAGCAAGTGTACTCAAATCCTTTCAGGACAATTTGAAAAGAGGCCACACTTGCTCTTCCTTTTTTCTGAAACATCTCCCTACACTTTTCATTTTTAAAGTTTCAGCTTAAGTGTTTATTCCTCAGCAAAGTATTCTCTATGACCCTGTCTAAGTGGTTCCTTTTTTTGTCATTTTCTCTAATGGGCCCATCTAATTTTCCTTCATAGCACTATCATGCTTATAATTATGGACTAAAGTATTTGAAATGTATATAATGTTTCTTCCACTATTCTTTAAGTTCCATTAAGGCTGTTTTAAGCTCTGCAAACTGAGTGCCTAGAGCGTTACTAGTGCAATATGCTTGCTGTTTGAATGAATGAACAGCTAATGAATGAATGAATGAATGAATGAATAGATAACCAGCCTTCTTTCTCTGCAACTTTGCAGGATTGTGCTATATTCATGTGGTTAATATGGAACTACATTTCCCAGAATCCCATTTTTACATCTCCTAAATACAGTTGGCAGAAAAACAAAACAAAACAAAACAAAACAAAAAACTAATGTAAGATTCAGAAAGTAGAAGTAAAGCAGTAGTCATACTCTTGGAAGGTCTTACAGTCAAATGCGTGGAGAGTAGATGGATTCAGAAGTGCCCTGGGAATTCCAGCTTGCCATTTTTCTTCTCTGTTCTTTGCCCGGCTCTTCTTTACTGTGCCTGACTGGTAGTTTCAAAACCAGATGTTGGCGGTGGATCCAGAGAGGTGGAACTACACAGAGGTCACAGCTTCCACAGCCCCGTCAAGGAGGTTCCCTCTGCAGCCTCTTAGATTGCCCTGCAAGCCCGGACTGGCCCACGCTGCACCACTGCTTCGGGAGGACTGGATGGCAACTCTCTCCTCTTCTCCAACTCTCCACTCTAGGGATGACTTCTCTGGTGTTTGCCACTATTATATGAGGTCTAATTCTGTAATAAATCTCTTATCCAAAAACAGTCACAGTGGCTCTAGTTTCCTGACTTTGGTTATCGATACTGTTATCCGGGCTCAGCCACATGAAATTCTCTTCTTCAAGGCTGACTGGACCAGAGTCCCTGCAGAGTGCCCACCCTACCAACAGCAGGGACCAGCTCTGAGTGCTGGATACGGCCCCACTGTTGCTGAGGGGGACCAGCCAGCTGTTGGATTACTTTGGACCATTTCCATCATGGAAGGCAGCGCTCCTGGAGTAAAATTTACTCTGGATATGGATTTTCCAGGTTGGCTCACGGTGCTTCTGCCAAAATCACCATCTATGGACTTACAGAATATCTTATGTACTATTCTACAGAGCATTGTTTCTGACCAAGGTATTCATTTTGTAGCAAATTATGTGCAACAATTATGTCTTGTGTTCATAGAATTTACTGGTATCACCATATTTCCTATCATGCTGCAGCAGCTGACTTGATAGAACTAAAGATTCAGTTATGGTTCCAGCTGGCTGGCAACACTGCAGAGCTGGGTAATATCCTCCAGTACATAGTATATACCCTGAATCAACAACTGATATGTATCGTTCCTCTGTCTGCTGCCAAGATTTTCAGGTTTGGGAATCAAGAGATGAGTGTGGAAGTGGGTCCTCTCACATTACCCTTATTGGCCCCTCAGTGAAATTTTTGCTTCTAATTGCTTCAGTTTGGGGCTCTACTCATTTGGAGTCCTTAGATCCCAAGGTAGTAATGCTGCCAACAGGGGATACAACAAACTTCCATTAAAAGTTGAGGCTGCCACTTGGCCACTTTAGGCTATTGAAGCCCCTGAACCAACATGCAAAAAAGGAGGTTGCTGTCTTGGGGTAATTGATCCTGATTATCAAGGATAAATTAAGTTGCTACTACACAATGGGCCAGGGAAGAGTATATCTAGACTTAGAGCTTCTCTGAGAGTACCTCTTAGTATTTCCATAACCTTGATAAAAATTAGGACAAGCTGCAACAAAGCAAATAAATGTACTCCCCTAATGTTCAAACTCTTCATGCATGAAAGTGTGAGGACCCTTACCCAGCAAGGCCCTATGACCAGCTGAGAACATAATGAGTATAGAATAGATAGTGGAAGAAGGAAGTCAGAAATACAGTTATGATCACATTACCAGTTATAGAAACGAGCAATGCAGTCGTGATGAAGCCTTCTTCCTTACTTCATATACATGTATTTGGATAGAAGATGATAGATAAATAAATGATAGGTAATAGACATTTAACCATTTTTTCTTCTCTTATTCTCCTACTATCTGACATAAGGCATGTTCATAGTGATTAACCATATATCTCAATATTTAAGTTACAAGGTATCAAAGTGGAAGTGTAACTCAGTTAGAAAAGGAATGCTTGTCACCAAAAGAAGGAAAGGGACATAGGAGATTTTGTGTTTCTTTTTTTTTTTTTTTTGAGGAGAGTGTTTGCATATTTTCAAATAATTGTGTCAGGTAGAAACATGATTTTTTTATTGTCTATATTTGGATATTAAATATTCTTAAAGAAGAATGGATAGACGCCAAGTTGACAAGGAATGAAATGCGCTGCAGTATGCTATATTGATACTGGGAAATACATTTCCCAGAGCCCTCTTCTCTGTATGGCTCCAGGTTAGAGCTGGCCAAACAAGGAACTTGCGTGAGGTCTGGAAGATGGAAAGGAAGCAGGGGCCATTGCTCTGAGATGGCCTTGTGGTTAGATAAGTGGTGATGGGCAGGCACGGGGAGCCCAGCAGGTCTCAGCTTTTCCCAACTCTCTTATTGTTCTTCCTGCTTGCTGGCCCTGTTGACTCTCAGCAGTGCCAGACCTAATACCAGATGCTTTCCTGTGGATCCACAGAGGTAGTAGATACATAGAGGCAACAGATTCCTAGACCTTTCCATAGTTTTTATTTTATTTTATTTTATTTTGGTGGTTCTAATTCAGTGGCTGTATGTACTTGGCTTCTCGGACATACCTGCCAACTCCGACATGTCCACCCACACCAATGCTTTAGGAGGGCTGGTTAGTAACTTATGTTCTCATCTTCCAACTCCCCTTCCAAGACATTTACTTCTGCTGTTGTTTGATGTCTAATTCCTATAATACATCCCTTACCTCATAGCACTCAGTGATGCCTCTTTGAATGAAAGACTGATGGACCTACTCCAAATTTTTCATGAATAACTTTTGCTATGTCCAACATCTAATGATCCTGGATATCCCTATATTCTTATAGTAGCCCTATTTATTCTCACATGAGAAGGATCTAAAAGCATTGTGTTTTCCTTCTTGAGACTGGTTACAATGAGAATGAGAAAGGTAAGGAATGCATAAAAATTCCGTGTCACTTTAGATTTTTCATGTTAAGTTGCTAGGCATTGGAAGGATGAACAAGACATCTATTGTTTTATTGGTCACCAGAGTTTGGAGTGCCAGAGACCCATCTCAATACACCTAATTACACGGTTATTATGAAAAGTCAAAGATAAAGCAAATATCCTTGCTAGTGACACTAACTGTTCTTTATGCAATGTGTATTATTAGTGACTTATTATTTGTTGAACATCAAATTATTTTTCTGGTTATCAAGTACTTTCCTCATAATACTCTTATCCTCAGAGGAGGGCAAACTTGTTTATGAAATGCTGATTATCAATCCCTTAGGGTAGAATTGGAAAAGACACCAAATCATGAACAGAATGACTTATTTTATAAAAAGGAGTCATCTTTGAAAGATAGTCC